>NW_019214070.1:0-67189 GCF_002532875.2 Varroa jacobsoni | reverse complement strand
TGTGCCTTTAAAAACCACTTTCCAAAATTCAAATATACGAGTGCCCAGGAAACTAGTTTCGTAAAGAAAATCAGTGAAAACATATGAATATCCATGATTCAGAATGTCTACTTGGATAAAAATAGAAAAAAAAATGAATATTGTCTATAAGTGTTTCTCTTAATATTTTTTGCACCTTCTCTTTGCTGTTGAGCTGCAGCAGGATTATTGTTCTCCACATGCGCGCCGTCTCGATCAGCAACAAGCGGTGCTGCTTGCACATCGGCCGCTGGCTGCTGTGGTGGATTTGCTGCTGCTTGTTGTTGTTGAGCCTGAGCTGGGGCGACCACAACCGGTTGTTGCGGTGCCGCTGCCTGTGGCTGTGGAGCCTGCGGTTGGATGTTAGGTAGTGCAAGTAGACCTTGTTGGTAAAGGTAGAGCAACATACCTAACCCTGTGACAAGGACAAAACGTTCCAACGACGAATAAAAGTAAACGAAGGTAGCGAACACAGCGGCTCGGATGGCTACATACATAACATCAAGCCAATCACGATTTGCGTTTCCCGCTCCCCATACATTAGCATCCTGTAAAAAAACAAGCATAAGAGTCTTTTGTTATTATTATAACGATGTTCAGAGTGTAAAGTCTCGCCTTGAACTGAGAAATCCAACCAATACAGTCTATACAATGCAGTGATAATGCTATTGAATATCAGAATGTAATAAAGTATTGAACAATTTAGGGTTTGTTATAAAAAAATATCAGCTATCAATTTTCTGTTATTAGCGCCTTATACGTTTAACGACGTTTTAGGTTGCCAGGCCTACTATACCAGCAAGCAATTTCATTAATTAAAGCAATATGCAAAATATTGGAGTTCTAAAAAAAGCGAGCTTTAATTGAAGAAAGAATCTGTTTTGCAAAATGATTTCGTCGAAAACTATGTGTGTGGTGTATTTTAATGATGAAAAATAGCAATGTGTATAAAAGAAAAGAAGCGTTATATTAGAGTTCTTTTAAGATAACATTCTTACCTCATCATTGGCTCGTTGATTATTCACATTATTACCATTATTATTGTTATTGTTGTTATTGTTCTGGTTATTGTTGTTGTTGAGCTGTTGTTGTATACCAGTAACGTTGTTGACGTTATTGTTTAAGGTCACCTGACTGGCACCCGATGCGGCGGCAGCTATCTGGGCCAATAAATGTTGTTGTTGCTGGCCTAACTGAAACGCGTGCGGATTGAAACTATAGCGAATCGAGGGGGCGGGACTAGATCCCAAAATAATGGCTTGTTGATGAGCAACTCTGAAATGTCGTCGTTATTTATAATAGAAAAAGAAATTAACTACAGAATTTTTTCATTCAATATAAAGCACATTGAATCCACCACAATGATAATAATAATAAATTGTTTGCGCGTGCGTGCATTACACAGATGTGATTTAACACGAACGATGTGTGTGAGTCTTTACGAAGAGATCCAATATTTTGTTGGGTTCGAATAGACAAATAGATGCTTTACTCGTGTAGTGGTTAGGCAAAGAAAAAATAGATCTGATTGACCTCTAGAGGCTAACAATACTTACAGTTGTTGATAGTATTGAGCATACAGGTTCTGCAGAGCAAGCACGTGGGCCGAATAGACGTCCGGTCGGAGAGACTCCATCTCATATTGGATCATTGGCCCTCGATACCGAAGTTCTGTACGCAGACGTATCAGACAAACATAATGCACCACAGTTACACAAATTTTGTGATATTACGGGTAAATCATAAGACCACAACGAGATATATTGTCCCGTTAAACATAGCCCATTTGCATAAGTTGGAAACACGACAACAACAATAAAAGTTCTATCTTCCGTTTAAGCTTAAGCGTGGCGTAATGCGCCACAAGTATTTTACACTGACCATTAACACCTTCAGCGGCAACACCGGTTGTGGCAAGTACTTGCTCTTGAATTGACTCGTTAGAAACATGTTGTCCGGGAACCGATGAACGAGATCGGCTCCCTGATGTGTTGTCATTCAATGACGTGCCTTGCGGGGGTCGACAAACTAAATGAACGGTGTGTTGTGAGCAAGACCCATCTTGTCGAAGGATCTAAAATTAAAACATGATTAACGTAAACAATTGATATTATTCATTTTATGAATGTGGATAACAACGATTGCTAATTGGAGTTTGTTGGCTGGATTTAAACTTGTTAGCTGGACCTTTAGAGCCGTAACATTTCATACTGACGTGAATATTCTATGAAACAAATTTGGTAGGAAAAAATCACAGTCATAGTGAACGTTCCCGACTAAGCTAGGGAAATAAATATATCTACCTTGTAATAATCACACCACCAGTATTACTCGCATGGTACCGATTCATCGGCTTACTTGTAAGCGCAGAAAATGCCCAATGTAGATACAAGAAGTTGATTAGTGTTTAGGGTGCCCATCTAATTTTTTGTTATTTAATGGTCATTGAAGTGCTACCGGACTGGCAGCCTGGAAATCAATTTTACATGTTCTCGTCGATCATAAAATTATACTTAGGTCGGGCTTAATATATTGATTTTAATGTGGAGTAAACCGCGGTTGGTTACTTGAAAAAGCTAGATAGGCTAGTATCTTAATGAACGCTCGTCGAAACTGTGTTTGTAAAACGTCAGAAAACAAAACAAAAGTATCCCCAATACCTGTCTAGTAACTACGCACTGACTGTTCATGCGCTTCAACTACTAACCTCACGAAGAAGCAAGTTGTCTTCAAGTAGTTGTCCCGAATAAATTAACTTCTGATCTGCCGGCACCTAGAAGAAGAACAAATAATGTATATAAAATATCTAAATATCAAAAACAAAAAAAATAAGCCTGATATGTGCCAGCTTGGAAAATATCAGCCCTTATGTGCACAAAATATTTAAATACAGCGAGCCAAGGAAAAATTTAGACGGCTTAGACAAATCAAGTAAACTAAAATACCGCTAAATGCAAAAATGTTTCAGTTCAATGGAAAAATAAGTCAGTAAAAACGTCATCGGCCCACTAGGAACTGAAAATCTCAGTGTCATGAAACTAGTATCATCCTGTGCCAAGCAAATTCTATCATTTCATTTAACTAAATATTCGGCATTGCAGCTCTGTATCGCAAAGGGTCAATTTACTCGATGGGGTACAAAAATTGTTGACGGAAAAGGCAAGAATCTAGGAACATTTGGAATTTCCTTGATCTAAACAAAAAATGTTACCCCATTGGCGGAAACCAATTTATACTCCATCACGTGATCTGATAAAAAGATCTATACCGGGTTGCCTTGATAGCTTTGCTGAAGATGTAATTTAAGACGAAGGACGCTCCATGTTTGAGGGCACTCTACTCGGAAATCCTGAAACGCAAATAAAGATGATCATTTGGAAATGGTGGACAGAAAGGCAAGACCAATTGTCCACTCTATGTTCACGCTATGCTTCTCGTTAATTTTAAGACTTTGCTACAGAGTTATACACTACAATGCACAACACCTAAAATCATAAGCGTAACAATCTCTGAGCAGAATCTACGGTTAAGTAACAGTGAGCTACCAGATAAGAGATCTTAAGTAGCTAGTTGCATTGCTAGCATTAATTTTTTTTTTAAATCAACGTGATGTGACAGTTAATTTGCTGTAGGTGAAAGTGACCCTAGACGTGTCTAATTCCATAATTAGATCATATATTAGAGAACATTACGTTTACAGTTACCTGCGTTTCCTGATTAGGTGCGCGAACCACAACGACCAAGTAATCATCGCCTGCTGAGGATTCCGAGGTGGTCGCCAAAGAAGATGGGGGGTCCGGCATGATTGTCGTTAAACCGCTTAAACAGCGCCAATCCTAGAATTGCCACTTCTTTTTTCAATAAACGACCGAAAATAAATATTAGCTGAAATGCAAATTGAAGGCATTATTAATTATATTTCTCACACTTGCTTTATTTTAATGCAGGGATTAATCATCAACTAACTGAGATTATCTTTCCGTATTACGCTAACCATTAACAGTAAGCAGCAAGCCCTTATAACAAGTGATATAGGACACTATTAAATTCCAGGAAGTTCATTGTCAATACCACAGGAAAAATGCGAGGTACTAATGAGAATATTTTGAAAAATATCATGTCTTTACAGCTCCAGCAAAAGGAATATCATTTGTAAATACACCTCTCTACAATTGTTGTGGTCAACAGACTTGGGTATATTTATATGCATACTACCTGTTATTGTTAGATGCGACGATAGAAAACGTATTGCATAAAGCATTCATCAAAACAACATGCTCTCGATAACCGTTTCAATGCGGTCCACGTATTCAAACTATAGATAGTGCTCGACATATAGTATGGTAGGTAATATTATTGGAATATTACTTCGTTGGCTTCTCTCGGCTCATATGACCCTCGCCATCTAGTGCGGCACAGTAAATAACCAGTACATCCTACATTTCGCTTACAGCGACCATAAATCATTCAGTAGTCGAGTCGATGTCACTGGTTGTAATATTAAGGGCAAAAACAGTGTAGGAATGAGATATCGTCACATGGTACGAAAGTTGGTCGAACATCGTAAGGCATTATCGTATCAACCACCCATACTGAAGAAAATTCCCTTTTGATAACATACGCACTAGCCTCGTTCGGCAATGTTTGACATTCCTTGAGATAAGGCTTGTCTTTGTCCGCTTCGACGCTACAGAAAGCAACTCAAATATGTTTATCGTTAGCAGCTTATTTGGCCTCTTGTTTGTTTTTGCTTGGCTCTCTCAAAGATCATGATAGCCGTAGTAGTTAATGGTAGAGAACGCCATTTAGTTCACGCAAGCATACCAATAAACCAACATCATCAAACTATTGGCCAACGCCATGGTGTGCTGAATAAGCTAAGGTGTCATTACGTACGCCAGGTTTGCCGCTTTCGCTTGCGAACTCCTTCCGCCCCACATTAGGTTCATTAACGTAAGGCTCACAAATATACTGTCGTTATAAAATGGAAATAAACGGATACGGTCGTATCAAGACAAGTTTCTCGCCATGTCACGGTAACTGCGATCGACAATTTTCACGATTATCGTGTCGCCTGCGACTATTATTTCAAAGAGTAAACGTGTATTCCTTAAGAAAATATCTGACTATAATTATTAAAACAACAAGTGAAGTGTAAATGTCATAGCTTACGAATCCCTAAGAATAGAAGGTAAACACACAGATACAGCCTACGGCATTATCGGCGCCTTATAGAAATCGGGGCAAGGCCAACCCTTTTTTAAAAGCTGCTTCACGCAATAATAATAATATAATATCTCTCTCGCAATAATGTCTAACGACATGTGTCACCTATTTCAAATTTCGAAAGATTACGCTCTATTCTCGCAACAGTGCCGTGGTACCGCGATCGCCTGCTTAATTAATAATTAATTAACATTCGAAATATGTGAAGTGGTTGAAAGTCGAAATTGTCGAACACTGTTTCGGACCAGGAATGGTATTTTGAAGGGATACAAGGGTACTAGATGTAAAATCTAAAACATGTGTACATGAGGCTCTAAGCGATATTGATTAAAGGAATAACATTCTGCGGAGAACCAGTGTAGCTTTTTCATTGCGGAGCTTGCAATTTGAATAAGATAACTGAACAATAATGGCCATTTTTTAAAATCTGCTCATGCTTGCGCAAATATTGAGAGCGATCACAAGGCCCAGTTATGTTTTATCAAAAATAAGCACCTCTCCATGTATGTTCCAGGTTAGATGACATTAAATGGTTTGAATTCGCAAGTAGAATAGGAATGCGTGGCTGCATATTTGCAGTTGCTGTTTATTTAGCCGTAAGCAAATTTTGTTCATGGTTGTATTTCGTGCATAGCAGAGACGTAAAAGGTAAGAAAAAGAAATAATTGTAAATTACCCTTGATGTTGTAGAAAATCCGATCGACTTCGTTGACTACCAGCTGGAGGAATCCTCGAAGCTTTCCGAATTAGTTTATAAACACAGAAGTGAATAACTATCTTGTGGCTGCCCAACAACTTGTCGCTTTATTAATGCCCCCTATCCACTACGCGGCCGTTCCCTCGAGTTCACTTTCCTGTCATAAGCTTTCCATAATCGACAGTCATTACCTGACGGCTAATTATGCCGCAAGCTAGACCCCATATCTTACATGTCGCTTCCTCTTCTCTGAGGTGTGTAACTGCAGTAAATTATTATTACCTGTCTTTGATAGGCTCTCTTCTACCCAGTTCGTAACGCGTATCCGTATGACGCAGCCTACTTTGGGCTTCAGCGCACCGACGTCTTACCACCGCAGGAGCGCAACACCCTGGTAACACCCGTCGATCGAAATCGAGAACGACATTGGGCGCACCTGGTACATTTCTGTAAGGCCACTGTTAGTGCGGATGCGAACGCTAGGCAGCATCACATTATATGGGCCGTAGGGGAGCCTGCACTGAAGCTTTTGTTAGCCGCAATCGTTAACAGGTTTCTCTAAAGAGCACTTTTTTCATTCCATCAGATAAATGCCAACCTAAATCTTGTTCTAAAAAGATTATATAGCTAGCAAAAGCACTTAATTTTACAAACTGCTCATCCATTATATCTTCAAATGGCATTACAGTATTCCAGGATAGGTAATCTAAAAGAAGATGCTTAAAGATGTATCCAATACTATTTTTGTTCAACATTTGAATGGCTTTTGTGTATGCTTTTTATTGATAGACAACGGATTGTAGGAATCAGTATACATTTGTTGAGAGCCAGTTGCCTGCGGCAATACCGAGCTTACGGTGAAATATCTACGTAGCAAAAAACTCGTATTCTTCTTTGTTAGCATTAAAATCCCTCAATGGCAATATCTTTGTTTTCGCTTGGCTGTTAAACAAACTAAAAGAGGAAGGTAGATATGGGTTATCACCTGAAATGCTAGCTGGGAGCAACCATGAGCCTCAAGGATTAACCAAAAAACAAAATTTTAGCCTGCACAAATACGATTCAGCAGACATTACTGAAACACAAAGGCAGTTAGGAAATAGAGGCTTTGTTTACGTGCGGTTCTGCCTTCACGGCAGATAGATCATCTAAACGTTGGTCACTTCACATAATTGATTCCATCTTGCTGTTAATCAAGTAATGACGCGCTGAATGGCATATCAGAACACTAAACTACCCCTTTAGACGAGCATACGTATATTTTACTTATATAAAGTAAAATATACATATGGTCATTATTTTTTTTCACTTACTTTTTGAATTACGGCTGGATAAGATTAATCTTACAAAATGTCAGGACCAAATGATTCAGTAAAAGGATTGTTACCCATGAAATTGGCTAATAATAAGTTCCGTCTGTGCTCAAAGATATATTGTTTATTATTTAATAATATCATCTATTAGTTAATTTCTGTAAAAAAATTACGAGCTCTGCCATTCAAACAGCTTTCTCTAAATACACGAATTGTGTAAAGGCACCTTGACGGAATTATGTTTTATGTGGACCTAACTAAAAGTTGCGTGCACAGTAAGAAGGCCATTTAATTAGCTAATAACGGATGTTGCGACACTATTTTTATACATATTTTTGTAAGGTTTTATAATTTTATTTTTATAATTTTGAAAGGCATAGGCGATAAAGCTTAACATACATCCAACATATTCGTTACTTTAATTTCATATACTTTGATGCTTCAAGTTGTTTTCATGTGCGCTTCGAGGAACAAGCTGGTGTTCGTAAGAGATAGAATTTTTATTAGCAGTACTTGAATAAAAAAAATCGATGAGTAAATATATTTTAGAGATAGCATTGGTTATAACTTCGTTTCATTAGACGTCCTATTTCCTACATATATCAGTCGATTCTAAATTGTTATTACGACAACCTCTGAACAGAACCGAAACGAAAGAATGATTCTATTGATAATAGTGTCATGCGTTGTTCAGCCATTGATGATCATGCGACGCTGAAATGTGTGCGCACCTTTCAATAAAGTAAACGTTTGCCTTGCTTTGTTTTGTGGCTTACCACAACTGATTCACTTGAGGAACAACTCTACTGTCACCGAACAACTGACGGCTTTTGAGAACCTGTTGCCTAGTCAGCAACCATGCTATTACAATGCTGTAACACACAGAACTTAGTTTTACCGAGGCAAGGATGTCGACAATGAAATTCAGTATCTAAAGACTCGCGAGCAAATTAATTCCATATGAAGAAACGCACAATTAAATCATTGTTCGAGTTCGTCTGCAGTTCCAACATGGAAGGTCACAGCCACCAGGTGGTACAATATGCCCAACCTCTACATCGTATGCCCATGGAAACAGCAACTAGAGATTTCTACAATGAAATGCGGTTAACCTAACAGAGTAACACACGTTCAAGTATAAATGGAAATCGGTAGACAACCGACCATAATAATTCTAAGCTTCCATTCGAAGCGCAAAAAAGCTTTTAATATACTGAGAACTTTTGGTACGTTGTAGAATGGGCAGCGAAAATGCGTAATTCGACAAAAAATCGATGCAAAATTAAGTGTACTTGTGCAACGCTGGAACACTGATACATGGACGTTAATCAAGATACCTTCGCGAAAGTTACGATGGATCTCTGCAAGCCAACCAGGTTCGATTGCAGGCCAACCAGCCGACCAACTGATCGATACCCGTATCACGTGTGACCCACAAGCTATTGCCGAATCTCACTTATTTTATCATTAATCTTTAGAAGCCATAGCTTCAGATTGACCCTTATCGCTTTGACCCAATATGGTCTGGCACTAACAAATATTTCCCGCCTGAGGACGACGACAAAAACAATAGCTTTAACATCGATATAGTAATACTTATCGCTATATACTATTCTATAGATAGGTTATCGTACCACCAAATAATTACACGTAATCCTATTGTAATCTAGACAGCAAAAATTCTTGCATGCTTTGCTCACAGAACGGGCAGTCGGGCAAGTCGACTGCCTATGCCTGAGCATGCCGAGGATTCTTTGAGAAATTAAACGCTTATAGATGGGCTTTGCTACGCCCCTCATTAAATCGAAGGAAGTTCACAAACAAAGTAAGCTTGAAGCCTTTCTAACAGAATCCTTGCTAGTGAATTTCTGTATCTCTGCTATTTGTTCTGTGTTTTCGTACCGTTGTGAAAGAATTCGTTGACAAATAGCCGTAAGAAGAATCACACAATAGGGTTGAGTGTAAGTGTCTTCTATTGAGCACGATAACACGAAATATATTTAACTAGCGATAAAAAAAACAACACTCACAAATGTCAGACAATCTCTTTGCACCAATACAACCCAGTCTCTCTAAGATCTATTGGATAGACATTGGACACGATAGCAAACAATGACAGGTCCAGGACACAGGTGTTGTCTGCTAAACGTAAACACAGTTGGCGCATGGTGATTGGTCAAGGCAATGGGTGAAAGGTCATTGCGAGGAGACTGAATCATCAGTCACCGGTTAGGTTTAAATTTTGCGCGAATCTACGCCGGAACCACCAAAACTTGAACGGCCGCAGGAGTTACACGAGGCCCTGTGATGCGATTGTTTCGAAAGTGGCACGCGAGGGCAGACACTTAAGCACAAACCATTGTAAAGGTTCACTCTGTCATGTAATCGATGTCAGTTTTGATACCTGGTTTAAAATTATGAGAACTAGAATTCCACAAATACTTATGACAACATTCCTACATTGATTCGGACCAATTACCTTAAAAAAAAAGTATACTCAATGCAAGCGTTTTGACGTTTTGGAATTAACATTAACAATATTGAAATTATCTTTTGGAACTGGAATAACCGTATCTTTGTAGACACAGTGAATAAGATACGTGTTAGAAAGTGAAATTAGAGCCGTCCTACCTTAATTTCCAGAAGCAAATTAATTGGTAGCTACGTGAATTGGTAGCTACGTATGATTACCAATTTATCCCATGCTACTGTTTTAAAGGCTTGCATTTTCCTGTTGAAATACTGATGCGATAGTCTTTTAATTCTTTTTTAAATAGATAAGTTGAGTTTCGCGTTTGGAGGAAAGAACACAGTTGGAGTCGCACCATCGTTCATGCATCATCGAGCTCCGCGTGATCTGTATCAAGATCAGCTGTTTAGAATGATCCAGCGCCCTCTCATGATTGTGAAATAAAATTGGTATCCGCCATACATGGGCTCTCCCAATATTGTACCTTTCTACAATTTCTTACTTCAAAGAACAGCCTCTATGGGCAATTGTTGATTATTAAAATAAAATAGCAGTGTTTCGTTAGACTTCGCGGATAACAGTAATAGCAATGTATATAGGGATGTGCATAAACGGATACTTCACAGACACCATAGTCCGCGAAACAAGTATGTGGTGATAGACTGTGAATAAACTAGTGAAGAGGCCCTGCGTTGTATAGAACTAGTGCACTGTTTACATATGACATTGTCAATTTTTCAATAATCGATCGATTATGGTTACCCTTCTGCTGAGTTGTAACTGATAGTTTGCTTATGTTTATCTTGAAAAACACTAACTAGAGAATTCTTGTCACTTACTAGTTATTTCAGCCATTGCTTTTTGATTTGGATAATCATTTTGGCTTCGGGCCGCAGGTGTATTTTGAGTGCATCCTGTCTGAGGTATAAATTCCTGTAGATTCTCATACATAAAATTGTAAATGGCTTCACATGGGTCTGCCCTAGAAGATGAGCTATCTTCTCAGTTGCGCGCTCGGTACTGCTCAGTTCCTCGAGAATGGTTAAAAGGATTTGTTGCTCAACATCCGCTTAGCACAGGTGATGAGTGCTATCAAACGGTAAGTAGCTCTCTGTGTAAATCAGTAACTTTCTCATCGATACAAAGGTTCATAAAAATTAAATTAGGTGTCGTTTGCTATTTTCAAACATAGATGTGGCCTACTTAATGCATATTGATACAGTGCAATCCGTCTATTTAGTAGAGTCTTAATTTTTTAATTGTGCTGCAGTGTCTTTATTTTGTTCTAATATTATTAAAAGTACTATTAACCGATTATGATTTTTAATTTCAACAATATACAATCATGAATTTCCGTTTGGCTTTTGTTTAGCTAGCTGTAGATCGAAAAGAGTTTTCGCGGTAGTAGGGCCCAAACATAATACCTAGGCAAGTCTAGGCATAGTGTATCAGCATTTAGCTTATTGTGTGAAATGGACACCTAGACCTACCGGACGTATGGGTATGAAAGAGTGATGTGAATACATGATACAGTTAGCTGTAGCTTACTACATGTATTTATGCATCATGATCATCATTTAGCTTTGTCATAATGCAACAGAAGTGAACTCTGTTTCTAGAACGGCTCAGCTAAATAAAGGCATTTGAACTAGACAACGAAGTTAGACTGATGGAAGTATCCAATAAAGATGCTAGCTTCGTTTTTGTTATTTCTTTATGCATTTCTAGCGATCGTTTTTATGAAAGCAAGTGCTCGTATGTACCTCTTGTCAAATCAGAAGTTGGCCCATTAGGAGCCTAACCTGTATGGGTCTTGTTAGACCTATCTGGGGATTTTCTAACAGACCTATTAAACTGCATGACAACTATCTACGCAGCTGTTAATCTTGATTTAAGTTTATTTTTTTTTAATTTTATGTTTTCCCAATTACTTATTTTTTTTATACGATTGCAGTTGTTAAACACGGATCTTTCACGTGTCGGACTGTTCTCACTACCAAATAACATCTTCGTAAGTAAAAAACGCCGAGTTTTGTCCACAATAATTTGATATTTAGCGTGCAAATTTTTCAAAGCTGTTATCTTTGCCTTCTACTTCTTTGTAACTTTGACTTTTATGTCGTCAAAAACCACCTATGTTGATTTAAAACGATCTTCTTAGTGTAGTAGTAGAGTTTCGCCAGATTAAATTGAGTAAAAGCAACAAAGTCTAGTAACATTTGTTTTTCACACGAACCCCCCTTAGTGGCTCTAACGATATTCGGCTGATCGCACTACTCTCGGCCAGAGACTACTACATATGTCCTGGGACCGTTTACAGGGGAGTTTAACGATATTGATCAGGTTATTCAAATTCTACTGACAGCATTATGACGTCTGGCACAGCGGTGTACCTGTAGTTAAGCGATGGGGTGTCAGTTTAACAAAGAGAGATAACCCATTCGGCGTCTCCGATCTGCTTTCCGTACACAATAAAAGACTTTAGGTATCTTATCTTTTCCTATTTTCAGTTCAAGTGAATTTGATATTTATAATGTATTACAAAACGTTTGTATTTGCAGCCGATAAAAGCTCGAGGCGTGATCCAAAATTGTTTGCTAGTTCAAGTGGTTTCTGTTTTAGACGTAGGCGCATCGGCCTATTCTCAGCTGTGTCATCTCGAAGGAACTCTCAACATCAATAATGAGGCGAGTAAAATCCTTTCAAAAATTTTCGGAAGATCCATAAAACGATTAAATCTGTTCGACTTAAGCTATATGTTCTTTGGAAGCAAATATGAAATCGAAATGTATAATGAACATTAGGTTTCTTTAAAGAAATTATGCTGACCTACATGAGTAAGTTTGTCGCATTTACTACGCTGGACATAGGTATCAGCTGATGAAACTGGGAACGTGGAACGGGAAACAATACGTCGCGGGAGAAGGTTCGTAGTGACTTCCCAAACCACTTTAAAACTTCCAGTAAAAAAATTCACCATAGGGTCAAAACTTATCGCAAACGTCGATTGCAGTTTTGCAGTTTAGTGTTTCAGATGCGTTTGGGTGTTTAGAACGTCTGTATGCAGAAATCATTTTCACGAGTATTCTACATGGAACAAATAATTTTTATCTTAGTTCGTAATTTTGTGTGCCATTTTTCATAGTCTCACAACTATCGGCTTATGCATGTCAACACAAATTAACTTCTTTCCTGTTTTAGACATCTATTTGCGTATAACCCTCTTTTGTATACGTATATTACAGGTGCCTATTACTTAAACTTAGTGACGGACGATGTACAATCCGTGCCATTGAATTTGAGCCAGTTGATTGTCTCGCAGAAGATATACCGCGCGGATCAAAGCTCCTGCTCAGGTCACCTAGCTTAAGCAGCATTTTAATACAGATTTAGGTATTCTAAGAAACACCAGTTTTATATATATATATATATAATGTAGGTTTTTCGAGGAAGATACTCAAATTCGTGGCCATCGCTCACAATATTGTTTCGTCATCGAAATTCGACTAAAGATTACTTATGATACAATCTCTGTACGGGCAATTATGTATCTTTCGTTTTGCTCAAAGTCGATGGCCTATGTTATCGCAAATGTCCATATAGGTTCTAACACATGATGCTAAGATTTCGATGATACAATGCGGAAGATCAATTCACTTTTAAGGCTCAAAATTTTGTCAAACGTCTACAGTAGTTCCACTAGTTTAATTTAAAATTCTGTTGTTTTGAAAAGGGAAATACTCGTTGATAATTTGGCCCCAATAAACCTTAATTATTACTTTTTTACGCCTTTCGCTTTGAGTTTAATTTTCCCAGATTCAAATATATACATATGTATATAACTATTTCATGTCTCGATTCATGTTCTGACAGAGGTCCGTTGGAGATCCGACGCAGCATAATATTTCTTCGTGCAGGAGCAGTGGAATTTCTTGGTGGTAGTGCTCTTGAAAACTCAGCTCTAGATGGACAAGGTTCACAACATCAGGCACGTGGTTTTTCTTAAGTGTTCGTAGGTTATGCGTATGTTTATTTAGTTGATTAACCGTAGGTTCTATTACTAATGATATGCTATTCAATTTCGTGCTTTTTGCTTAGATCCACGTTAGTATCTATGATGTGTAATACGCTCCTTAGAGGCCTTATTAAATGAAACATGCGCAATATTTTATCCTGCATTATGCTACATTTGAGTCAATCTCATCTAGTGTCGAACATATATTCATTAGTTCAAAAAGATATATGTAAGAAATGCAAACATTTTGGCGCGAGAAGAGCGCATGAACTCCACTCTATGGAATAACACACGTTGGAATACTACGCTGCGTTTCCCGTTGTTTCACAGAATTTCGATGCAGACCAGCTGCTAATTCGAACACGGGAGTTGAAAGAAGCCCTTGAAGACCAACGGGTTAAACAGAATGGTGCAAATTCTCTGGAGAAAGAAGAAACGTCATAAGCTGGTTGTTTAGGTTGAGTAACATTTTGCTGTGGTAACGATGAAGATACGTTGTCTATATCTAAATAATGAGTTTGCATATACAGGATGATATTTGACTAGGTTTATTAATAACAAATCTTTAATTTTTAGAAATTTTATATCGGTGTTATAATTTGGCTATTTATCATACAACTATTGGCATGCTAGTGTTATAAAAACGCTTGAGGACTCATAATGCCATCCAAATTATGTAAAGACAATTCGGTGAGCGGGTTGGTAAAAGGATTTCTCCTTTAAAGACTCTATTTTAGAATGGAAGGGTGACAAACTATAAGCATCATTGCCACTCAGATGTGCATGACGCCCGCTTGTTTTTAAATGCTAGATAAAATTCAGTTGAATCATATTAAATCACTTTTTTTATATGGTAGTTTATACATCAAGGTCGTAACATTCAAAATACATTGAGGAAGGCCTGCATAATTCTACTATTTAATATATATGGTTAGAGATTTACGTAGACGTATGTGATTGGCCCAGCATGAGTGAAGATCACTATAACAGACACTAGACTTGTGCCGTGTAATGATTTAACAGGCAAACATAGGTTTCTTCTTACACTCGATGGTAAACTTCATGGAACCCCCCATATACCCTTTGAATTTAGTCGTACGCTTTAATGTATGGGTATTTAACCGCTCGATTGGCCACACGTGTTAGCCGAGGCGTTTATTTTCATTCCATTATTTTTAATTATAATATTGAATGTCACAGCGTATGACATATGAGTGACTTGAATATATTAGGTTGGTAAGCGTGCAAGTGTTGAATATGTGGATGTCGTCTAACGAAGAAGCGGTTAATCCCTCATCGCCGGTTTTTAATATTAGATTTGAAAGAACGTTTTCGCGTTCTTCACTGAATAATAAAGGTCACATTGTTTTATTGTTCCTGTGGAAATAGTGTAAACTGTTATTAAACTTTTGTCGTTGTTCATGACTTTCTTCCACCTACCACCAAATAATGTATGCCGTTTTGCCAAAAAATTGAGGATTTCACCTGGAATAAGTTTTCCAATCACATTTCGGCTTGTCGATTTAAATCGAAGGTAAGACGACGAGTGTGATTGCCCAGTAAACGGAAAACGTGAAAATTCTTCAGCACAAGATCCGAAGAACATAGAGAGTACAATGAAGATGCCTTTTCAATGTCCTTGAAGGAGGTTTTTGGTGATGTTTGATGCGTGTGGTTTTGACGTGTCATATCTGTTCTCTAGAATAGTCTGGCATACTCGATGCAACTGAGCTAAAAAACACGTGCCAGTAAAGTGTCTGGCTCGTAAGGAGCAGTTCCTAGTGGACTGGGCCCTCACATTTCTATTAAATGCAAAGCATAACCTTCTTTGAATGAAGATTTGGTTGAATTCAGTGCGCAATATATGGAGACAGCGTTTAGCCGTAATTTCTTGTTCAATTTAGGAAGTTCACGAGGTAGCCAACCTCGGAGTTTTAATTTAAACGCAAGGAACCTAAGGTGGTTAATGATGGTTGTGCTGCCATATAGCCAATTCCGAATTGTTTCTTGGCCGTTGTCGTTCACAAATATTTCAGATGGTAACCGCCAAACTCGGTCGATTGTCCAAAGCTGAAAACATCTTTTAGGTTCTGAGTACTGTTTTCAAGCTTAGCAAAGCACTGTTGAGCAGTTTTTTTAGGGGTAGCGTCGTTACCGTACCCAAGGCAAATGCTTCGCAGGCTTTTTCGACAGATTTTAGGCTTCGGCGAAATGCATAGTGTAGAAGATTTAAAAAATGCCCTTTTTGGAACATCCATTTTTGAAGAGTTCTCTCACACTACAGTACCATACAATTCAAGCAGGGCGAGCGTGTTCGAATGGTATACCAGAAGAAAACAACAACAATTAGCAATAGTTAGAAAGTTAGCTTTTTTCTACCAGTTGACCATTATTGGGAAAATGAATATCTAGAAAATAAAAATAAAGATTAGAATAATAACTTCTATCAGCACCGTTTATTATGTCCAACGATAGTATATTATATATAAAAGGTAAATTGTATAGTGGCATTATGTAAAATCCCACGGATGTAATTTCGCATGCATGATATTCTATGACATTGTTTTACGAATGGCGTTCGATTAAATCATCAACTTATGTAAGAATAAATTCTATTACTGAAACACGAACAGACAAGTACGCTAACGCCTGAAAAGCAGCAGCAAGATAGCGCTTAGAGTGGTTTAAACAACTGTCGCGTTTTTCGCGCCGGTCGTAGCGGCAAGTCGTTTCCGTTTATTCCGGTTATTGGGGATCCAACAGACAACATAATAAATCCCGAAATCGCGTGTTGACGTAACTCTTGGTTCCTCAATTTTCCCCCTAAGCAGGATTAGTCATCGCATAAATTCGGTAGAAATCTGGATCTGCATCGCTCATTTTTAGTTTCTGTCTGTGAAGACCTCTGTGTCGTTTTGGTTGTGTGTTCGCCAAACGACTGCCCGCTTGAGGTCGAATTTATTCCCAGGTAAGTCGCAAAACCTCAAAGCTAAAATGAAGGAAATCTGTTGCGGTAGCAAACCATTTTTTTCCGGCGGAATTGCATGGCTTCGATTTTTCGTAGCATACTCATTTGGAATCCAAATCTGTTGGTGCAAATTTTGAAGACAGCCAATGCTTGCTGAAAGTGCCGTCTCGTAGAAAATCAGACAAAATTGTCAATGTACGAAAGGAGGTCTATTAACACCTGTTGCTTTTTAATCTAGCTTGCAAGGTCGTCGATAACTACTGATGATTATGGTAGCGGATTTAGATTGTCGCTTTAAACCAAGTTTAAGGTAAGCCTTAAACTTAAAAAAAGTGGTCGAGCTTTGTAACTTCATCGGCTAGAATAACGTCGTTTACCTGAAGGATACCCGCAAACAGCTCCACGATGTCTTGGGGAGCTCACGTGCGAACCAGCCTAAAAATAACGGTTTCTCTAAAATCAGTGTCAAATGCAGAATAAAGCTCAAGAATACTGAGTACAAGTATTAGCGCTTGCTGCTATGGGTGCGCCGAATACGTTCCAGGAACATCGGACTACCAGAGTAAGTGAATTGCTGTGGCCGAAGAGTTTGCTGCTTTCATAGAATAGGACCAATAAGCGCGTAGTTCTGACAGTTGCGATTCGACAGGAGCTGAAATAAAAGTTTAAAGCAATAGCATATTTTAGATATGATTCGCCATTTACTTGAAGACTCTTTCAAAGAATCTGTTTCAAAAACATTTGGAGAAAGGACAGCTCAGGCTGCTAGGACACCGCCACGAGATGCCAGGTATGCGCAGTCGACGAAAGCAGGATTTTCTTGAGATGTTATTTTGCGTTAATCGCATCATTAATTAGAGAAATCCTTGTTGAAAGAGAAAAAAAAAAACAGAAAATTTCGAAAGTGATGACCGGCGGAACTTAGGAATGTTGATGGTTTCTAGCTGAACTCCCATGAAAGTAGGACATTGGAACTCACTACCTTCATGCTGTAGCAAAATAGCTAACCAAAATAAAAGCGTATTTTTAAACGTGTTCATTACTATGAATTCAACGGTTGCAGTAGACACTGACTAGATCTTTCTTAATACAACTGCCTAAATATTAGATCTGGGAGATATCGACACACAACGTAACTCTGGCTTCATGCCACCTGCCGTTGGGCACCTGACGGAACCAGTCGTTATTACGAATTGCTGGGGTATTCAAATTTCTGCCCATTAAGACACCCTGACAATAACAAGCAACATGTAACGATCGTAAATTACATTTTTAGAGTGTTTTTATAAGTAACAAAAGCTTTGAAAAATTAAGACAGCCAGAATTTATCGTAAGTCAACCCGTGCTATTCGGAGTTGTCGACATTCTGGTCATAAATCATTATGTCTCTGAGGTCGCGAGAATGATACAGACTCATGTTCTTATTTCCGATAGTACTCTAAATATATATATATATAATATATATATATATATATATATATATATTGATTTTAACAATTGTACTGTTCCCAGTCGTTTGTTAGCGCAGCTTGTTAATGAATAAACTAGATATTGCGTACCGCACACGTTGGTAAGACTAGGCTAAACTATAACTGTTTTTAGAAATAAGATCAATAAATAGATAAAAATTTGGCTCAAATACAGAAATGGGTGCTTCCGCGTAGAAAAGAAGATGATCCGCCGCATGGCCGCTGTTCGAAAGTGAAAGAACCTAGGCGTTATTGACTATGATTTAATAATATCTTCCCTTTTTTCGTTTTAATTGCACGTCTGAAATTGGCATTTGCTGTCTATATTTCAACTTGAAACCACCTAGTCTATGAGAAACTAGTGTGTCTAGTTTCGAGAACGTATTCGTCAGTCGTCTCGAATCACGTGGCCGTAGCAAGTGCAATCTTTCGCTTAGCCCTGACTTAAAGCGATTTTTGCAGCTCTCTTGGTGTGGATGTGACGCTAGCTAGCATAAAGTTAAACTTGTTTTCCGAATTAGCAACAGGCTCCATACTTAATAATGACTCGTCAATTTTTCGCAAATTGTTTCTGTGTGTTTTCTGCACACACGAACGATTTTTGCATGTTTCACCATTAACTGCCTATTACCATAAACGATCATGTGCGACGATTTACCAGACTACTTTCCTAGGAGATCACTGGTTATCTGCAGACATATTTTATGCAAGATTTTCGAGATAATTACAGCGTACTGGAACCTGGTTACATCGCTTTGTAGAGCCAAAGCTTTACATAAAGGATCCTAAAGCTTTTTTTTTTCGTTTTGTGAATTAATGGCTGAGAATTTATACCAAAATGGCTTTTCCGGCAGTCGACGATTCACTGGTGACTACTATTATAGAAAAAACGACGATATCTCTAGGTTACTTTAGAACACAGTTTTTGAGGGAATTCACTTCGACGCTATCCATTAAATTTCTACAGACCGACATTAATGACATCGGCTTCGTTCCTGAACGAGTGTTAAAAAAGCCGACAATGCTGATCAAAAATTGAGTGTCACCTTTGACAACCCTGCAGTCCTTAAAAAGCTAGCCCGTGTAACCGGCGAGCTCTGAGCTATTATCTTTAAAAGACCTTTTGAGTAAAGGATCATATTCTGCTTTTCGGGAAGGTGATGCGACCACCACCTGCAAAAAATGACAGCGCTCGACTTATTATCGTTCAGTTGTTCAGAAGTCTCCTATTTGCATTGTCGTAGAAAACATCGTAAATCACATATCTGCACACCTATACTAACTATTAGGCTCAAATCTAGCTCGGTTCACCAAAAGGAATAAGTAATGGAGGTGGGCCACAATTGGGCATTCGTTAAGAATCATCAACATGCATGCTTCTATTTGAAGCTTCCCATATGAAATATAAAACACACATTGATTATTTAAGAATTTAACACGAAGATAAACAAGGCAGAATTTGTACATGCGGTCCGGAAAGCGCTCCAGTGTTATCATGAACATGAGATAGCAAAATTGTATTGCCTATATCCAAATATGCTTTACTAATACCATACTGGATAACGCTATTAATCGTACAGATGATCAAATGCAGTGTGTACCGGCATATCAAAGTTTAGGTATAATTTTTGATGTCGATTATGAAGTTGAAAAGTTATGTTGTTTGGTGTTCAGCATCACGACTGTGCAACCCTATTTTTCGGACTCGTATCTTATGGTGAATATTAAGTAGTTGAATATTTGTAATTACATAGTTGTTCGTAAATAATAATATTGCTCGTAGGTATGGTCGTCATTTCAGTATTAAGATATGAATAGTTCTTAAAATCCTCAAGACAGCTTTTAAAAATGCGTAATATCGAGATTTGGTGGAGATTTGGAGAAGCAACGTATTTATCTATGAAAAAATGATCTGCAGATCCTTTGCAAATTACATGAACATAACTCCTTTAACTATTTCTTTGAAATCATTGGAAAAAATCTACGCAGTGGTGTACCCATCAGCCCTAGGTGTAATCACCGTTGGTAGTGTTGGCAAGTCTTGTTCATGGCAAGATTAATCTACGAAGAGCATGTTCTATATAGTTCTAATAATAAAATTCTTTTAGTGTATTTGTTGGCCGGAACTTCACCGTTTCTATTTAAGAGAAGTGAAACGTTTGTTTTACGCGAAGCAGCATCATTATAGTCTGACACAGGTTAAAAGAGGCAGTTGTGTATCTTTCGTTCCTTATAACGCCAGTAATATCTGATCGTTGAACACGTACAAACAGAAGTAGCTGTCACATAGTAACTAGGCTCGTGGTTAATACGCCAGACGCAAGCTTCATTTGTAAATACTATGTAACTAAATACCGCAAATGTCATTCCGGGAAGCCCAATTAAATCAGATTAGTAAATCAGTTAGCTAGCTCCAACATTTAACTTTTTAAAGTGTAATACAAGTTTTTGTAGTGGTTACATGTGCCAGTGTGCTCATACTTGTACTCGTTTTACTTCGTATAATTCAAATCAATAAATATGATTCAGGTTTTATCGTAATCTGGATATAAATTAGTCTGAAATGGTTCATGTCTTTGCGATAATCTCTTAATGATAATAAACAGGATAAATGCCACTTATTCTTATGATCATCCGTCAAGTATGCCAACTCTAGCTCTAACATTCCACAACTTACGTGAACTTTTGTAAGATTTTTTTAAAGAACTAACTAATCAATGGGTGATAAACTTGGTCATTTCAAGTACCGTAGCGTTATAATGCTAAATTGTGCATTACTACCTACCGTAGTAAATTGTTGCCTCAATGATTTTCCCTTGCTATCAATGTTTTTGAGAAAAACTGACAACTTGTTTCGAGGCTGGCGTTACGCATAAATTCGTGAGATTCAAAATAAGTTATGCTCACCAAACTTAGCAGTAACGAACACGGATGCAAAAGGGTTTGTTGGGCACTACAAAACATAGTAGTCATGCGATTCGCGATATCACATAAGTATATTTAGGTCAACCTTCGGCCACGGACGATCCTGTTCAGGAAAATGCATTTCTTTCGTGTAATCTTTTATTAATTACAAATGTGGATTGGGGATCTTCACATTATCGTATGATGTATTAGTTGCTGGTCAACGCATAATTTTGTGGTGCTTCTGACGTTACGCTCAAATGATGTATTATTAGACTAAATATTATTTAATGATAATGGCCAGTGATAGTAGCAGCAATAACGGACTGAGGTAGCATAGAACACGTGTTTTGCGACACTATAATAAGAATTATGCTGACTATCATTAACAAAGCATTGGTAAAGCATTATTAGTATAGCTAGATAAGTGTGCTCCAAACAAATTAAATAACTTTTGTTGTGCAGTCGCTATTCTTTTCAGCGTCTGAATTCAGTATTTCACGAATAGACATATTCGCAAATTTGGTGGAAATATTTATATATATATTGTTAGTCGTTGGCTATCTATGCTTAACAAAAGAGATACAATTTAAAACTATATTACTTAACAAAAGAAATTGATGATTATTATAATCTAGCCTACTGCCTTTAATTTGTAGGTGCAAACTACCTAAAAAATTAATTAATAGTTTGGCTTTAGTTCGGCTAGGCCAGAAATTCGAACAAAAAAGCGCTTTAGTGTATGTAGTGACGTGTGAGTTTAAGTGCCGCGGAACACCTTAGTTATCTGCCGAGTCGAAAAGTCTCAGCTTAATAAATACAGGAAAGTCTTCGTGTTTAATACAATATGTAAAAGTTTAACAAAATTAAAAAATGCGCCCTCGTCGCACCGCAATAAACCGAACATAATCTTACAGAATGTGTGCGGAGATAGGGGCAGGCAGGTGCCAGTGTTCCGGGAAGAGCGATTCGACGTAATAATAATGTTGGCAGCGCGGGCCACCTCCCACCTGCCATATTCGGAAATACCACCCATTCCATCTACACCCGAGGGAAAGAAGGAGGAGCGAACAACCCCCAAATGGCCCTGGTCAAGACGGCGGCTTACTAGTTTCCTGTCTGCCCCGCTAGTACCAGCCCTCTCTCGCATTCGGAAAAGTTCGACTTGTTGTGCACCGGCCGCGCCCCGTATCCAAATGTCATGCTGACTTCTGATACTTTGGTGATGAAAGCGTGTCCCGAAGCCTACATCTAAACGGCCGGGCTACGTCCTGCAGTCTCAACTAGTTAGTCTCTATCGTCCTACCGCTAGAAACGGAAATTGTCGCCAGTAGTTACTAGATATTTGCAAAAATGCGCGAAATCGGCCAGCCTACCTCGCGGCGCTGATGGATGCACTGGAGGCCGATGCCACTGATTGGTCAGAGTGAGCGTCGACGTCACGAATCAATTTTAGTTCGGAAAACTGGCCGGACTATATCGTATTTTGTGCCCAGCTACCGCTATATAGTCGACGCCAAAACTCTTGACTGTCTTCAGATTTTTACGCACTGTGCAACGCGTTCGCGCTGATCGGAAACTGACATCCGTCCGCCCTTGGCCGTTGATCTCTGCTGGCAGCTGCTTCTCCTCGTGGACTATCGATGGTCGTCGAAAATACAACATTGAGCCGCCAGGGCGACAAACCGTCCGACGGCAGACTCAGCAGCGGTAGCAGCCGTGCTTACAGCAGCCGTAACCAAGCATTAGCGGCTGCAGAGTCGCTCAGTATTATGCGACCAGCCACGGCCGTGTAAGTTGATTCGGTCGTGTTGGACAGAGTTGCGATCAACTAAGTGGTGTGGGGTGTGTGTGTGTGTATGTGTGTGTGTACATAGGTGTCATCAGTGGGATCAGCACACCCGCCGCCAGACACCCAACTGAAGAAAGCTGCTAGCAGTGCTGCTGGTCTGAGGGCAACAGCACAACTCCGCTGTATCTATTTGCTGCCACCACATTCGAGACTTGAGATGCTGCGAACACTGCAAACACGGTCATGGGTCCTGCGGTGGTAGTATGATGGTGTCCGGCCATTAAGAATACGTCCACATCTCACGTCTTTTTGATAGAGCAGACATTCGTTCTAACAGACAGAGAGGCGCCTTGGTAACCCCACCCCCGTCTCCTGCGATCCCCGGCTCCCTGCCGCCCCCACACTCCACGATAGCCCCGTCTCCCAAAAACCGCAGGAAGACAGCAGCAGCAGGCTAACCAGCCAGTCTGCCAGCCACTAATTCACTCCCTGCAAGATTGTGCCGATCTCCGGAGCAGCAACAACAGCAGCGGTGTGCTATCAGCCTGGGCCCGGTCCAACCAACGTGACCGTCTCGTGAGTTTTGTGCATTATGGTGATATTTTTCACTCTGCTTGTGTGTATTCGACCGGACTAACCAGCGGTTGTTATTGTTTTTCCACACGTTACTACGGCTAGCTGAAGTTTAGTGATGCAACACAAGACGAACAGCTTGTTCTTCGATGTGAAGCTCATGTAGAAATAACGAAAAAAAAATAAAAGGAAAATTATTGCATCCTTCTACCCCCCCCCCCCCCAACGCCGCGGTCGCGTACGACAGTTGAAAGCCAGAAACTTAACGGCAGTAGGTAGGAGGTAGCGACGGCAGCTGTAGGCTGCTCGAAGCAGCTGTAGCTGCAGTAGTGGCCGAACTGAGGTGACGAGCCGTGCCCTCCAGCCAGACATGAGCGGGCGCGGCCTCCGCAGCGGTTCTGGCCTATAGCGCGGCCTGGCCCATCATCCATCGAGTGAGGAAAACATTTACAGCAGGAAACAACGGGAGCCAGGTAAATGTCATGAATAGCTCAATCAAGCCAGCGAATAACTAGCGACCCGATAAAGCAGACCAGAAAGCGCCACGCAAGTCGGTGGCGACGACGACGACGACAACAACAGAACTGGAAACAGCGAGCCCAAACTGAGTCGGTGCTGCTGGTCCATCAGCATTCAGTCGATGCAGTCCGTGCCGAGCAGATCATCAAAATCAAAGGATCATCAAACGCCAATTCATAATCAATGATAATCATAATATCTACAATTACTGATAACAAACATCGGTAAGCATCCGTGAGGAGTTGACACCGGGGGGCCAGGGTGCAGTAGCAGTCGGCAGGAAGACAAGCAGCCGTACTTGTGTGCAGACGTCAGTGCCTGGTTGTGTAGGGCGGGAGTTACCAAACGCACCGTCTGTCGCCTTAACACCGAACTGTAGCCAAACGGTATATTCATCGAGTTGGACAAAAAAACAACAACAACGTCGACGACGGAAGACTGCACCGAACAGGAAACCGACAGCACGGTGTAACGCAAGAACGACAGCAGCAGCAGTAGCAAAAAACATTCACCAACTGATAAGCCACCGACGGCAAACGCACACAGACACACGAGCAGCGCAAGTGTTTTTGGCCGTGGTGGTGGTCGTTGTTGTAAGCAGCAGCAGCAGCGGCGGCAGCAGCTGGCCGCTCAAGTGCTGCTGCTGCTGTTGTCATCGTTTGTATAAAAGTCTTGCTAGTGCTCTTGGTGGCAATGGTAATAATCATGTAATAGCATATATGCACATATGTGTGTACATATACACTATAACAATATATCGAGTTGTGGCGCCGCTAGTGCTAGCGCCGGCGACAAGAACACCGCTGCGGAGCGAACAACATTAATAAACATCAACAGTATTTATTGAGTAAGCACAGCGCGAGAAAACGTGTTGTTGTTGTTGTTGTTGCTGCTGCTGCTGCTGCTGCTGCTGCTGCTGCGATCAGCGTGTTTGATTTATTTTGCTGGGTCTTCTACTAGTGTTATTTCTGCCAGGTGCTGCAAGCGAGCGAGCGAGCGAGCGAGCGAGCGTGGCGCGCCGGCTAGAGTTATCTCGTTGCTGTTCGCTAAAAGCGACAGCAACGACCAGCAGCAGTAGCTGTCTTCGTCATCTCTTGTCTTGTCGCCAGCGCGGGTCAGGCGACGAGGGGCTGCGGGCCTTCTTGTGGCCTGCGGTAGCAGCGGATAGTGGCTGTGTGTGTGGGGGGTGCTGCTGCTGCTGCTGCTGCTGTTGTTGGGCTGTAGCCGTGCTGTTCCTCGTGCAGTGCCGCCCACTGGGGTGTGTTCCCTGACCGCTCTGCTCTGCTGCAGTAGCAGCAGCAGCAGCAGTCGTCGTTGTTGTTGTAGTAGTAGTAGTTGTCGTCGCCCTCGTGAACAAGCAAAAGTTGTATGTGGTGATTACCAGAATCAACTTGCTGGTCAATAGTTGTCGTGCAGCTGTGTGCTGTGGCGTGCAGGTGCGAAGGCATTGTGTGTACTCTCGCAGAGCCCCGCCTTGTTGCCCATTACCAGTTATCATCACTACCACCATCATCACGATCCCATATGTGCCTCCGCTGCGAGCGCGGCGGTAAGTGCGACTCCTTACCGCAGCAGCAGCACCAGCATCGCATCGAAGCCGGCCGGCAACGAACTGTCGAGTAACATTGCCAGCTGAAGAACGTCGACGTTGAACTGCGTGGCGTCCGCGGTGCTGCCAGTCGCGATAGAAGGAAAACAGCAGCAAGATAACGACTACAAACAATATTTACAGGCTTAAACGACAACAAAGACTGTCAAAAAAAAAACCGATAGATATCAACATTGAACGGAAACATTCTCCAGGGCTCAGGACTATAGAGAGAAAGTGCGACCTCGACGGACCACGCACGAGCTACGGGTCATCGGCTGGCCGACCGATTGACAATTGACGAGTTATTGGTCAGTGGGCGTGTTCGTCTATGCTCATGTGTTACCCTGCATACTTCGACTACCCCCAGTGTTCTCTGTCCCCCTCATACCTATTGGTAGTGTCGTATTGAATCCTGTTGTGCTCCACGTCGTCGTTATCGTACGGCGTGCAACGTGTGCAAGCGGTGTGTAGCTGGACTAGTGTGTGGTTACTGCTGCTGCTGCTGCTGCTGCTGCTGCTGCTGCTGCTGCGACAACAACTAATATTTGATTATCATAGCCTTTGTCCCTGTCCTGAGAAAGCTTCTTTGTTATCGCTACTATTATTAGTGCAGCATTGCAATAGTGTGATGGCAATGAGTTGAGAGATCCGTTTTAGCTAGTGCCTGCCTACATTTGAACGGAACTGTATCACACACGCGTTAGTACATCGGACACGTCGCTGGCCTACGTGCTGTATAACTGCTAATACCAGCTGAGGTTCATCGCCACGTGACGACTACGTTCCGCCACACCGTCTGTTGGCCAACAATAGCGACTAGGATATTATCGGTTCGTGTTCGTTCATTGGCACTCAGCTGACCCCATCTCTATACCTATACCTTTCTGTCATCGTTTTAGCCCAGCCGCCATTCGTCGTGGTCGTACTTTTGTACACGCGAGCGAATCAGCATCGTTTCGAACAACAACAAACGAAACAACAGCAGAAATAGCACAGCATAAGTAGCACCAGCCGCAGCAGTAACAACAAAGACAACAATAACTGCGACAGCAGCAATACTGATTCGTTTGTGCTTTCGAAAAAAAGTGACCTTTGTTCTGTTTCGGCCATTACTATGCTTTGGAATTGTTTACCGTAGTCGAGTGTTTGCTATTTGCGGCTACTGCCGCCGGCTACAGCACCGCTGCTGCTGCTGTTACTGCTGGTAGGGGCGGCTGCGCTAGTAGCTTTGGTGAGAGGCCAGTGAAGGATAAAAAAACAGGAACAGCATCTTAGAATCGTGTGAGAGACGCGTGGCTGGCCGATCGGTTGACTCGGTGGTGTTTTCATAGTTTCTTAGCAGCAAGTGCTTCAGAGCGTTAGGTGTCGCCCGCGTAGATCAGTAGTAGTATTAGCGACCCGCAGTGGCCCTACTCGTTGTTCTGTCCGGCCGCTCCGCGTGGCATCAGGTCAGATCCATGGTGGCATTGTCCGACGGGGCGTGCACCTTCGTGCAGCAGCGGCAGCGGCAGTAAAAGGTTCACGGCAGTCTCATTGCTTGCGCTCGTCGACGCTCCCTCAAAAACAGCTGACGAGCAGTAAGAGTCGCGAGGCTACCGGCGAGCATCACCTGAATAAAACTGACTGAAGATATCACCAGAAGTGTTGAAGCAGCGCCCCTGCTGCTCCTGTTTTCTGTTGTTGTTGTTGTTGTTGTTGTTGATCTAATAGTCATCGGCTACACTGCCACTGATTTGGCCACAGAAACTTTCCCTTTTTCTACTACTAGAACCGTTGTTCATTCTCAGTGATCACGTCCTCGCCGCTAGCTCCGTATCCGCGCGGAGGTACTGCTCTGCATAGGTTGCCGAAGGCACTGGAGTCGTCAAGCGCCGCTGAATCTGCAGGGCTGTGCCAGGCCGGTGCGAACGCCAGCTGCGTAGGCAGCGCCGAACTGCTGCAGTCCGGTGCAGGAGGCGAGGACGCGCCCGAGCACGAGCGGGAGCGCCGGCTCGCCAAAAGGATGCGCATGATGGACACTTCATCATCACCCACCCGCCAGTCATCACTCGGCGAGGACTCAGCGCCCAGCTCGCAGACAACAACAACAGCATCGGTGACAGCAGCGGCGGTCGTGGGTGTGGGCATTGCCCCCCCACTAACAACAGTGGGCTCCGGGTGCGTGGTCGGCACCCCGGCAGTCGCCCTCCCCGGCAGCGGTGCGCTCGGCTCGGCAAATCCCAGTTCCGGGGCAAGTAGTCAGCCCGGCGGAGGCAATACTGGGGGCAGCGGGACGGGAGCCGGCACATACCACTTCAAGATTCTCGTACCGTCGGTGGCCGCCGGCGCAATCATTGGAAAAGGCGGAGAGACGATCGCGGCATTGCAGAAGGAGTGTGGCGCACGGGTCAAAATGTCCAAGTCAAACGATTTCTACCCGGGCACAAGCGAACGTGTCTGTTTAATCACGGGCTCTGTCGAGGGGATTATGCGCATACATAACTTTGTCATGGATAAGATCAAGGTAACCTTGTCAAGCCAGAGTTAGATGTATTTGTGGACATAGACGTTTTTTTGTTATTGTTGTCGGCTTCTGCGTGATCGTGGCAGCTATCTTCCCCCACACGCCTTCCCGCCTGCTAGATAGTTTTTCTGAGCAGTCACAGTAGCAGGCCGCTAACGCAATGATGAACAGAGAACGGTTGAGTGCTGTTGATATATGATTACATGCATTACGTCTTAGCATTATCGATATTATTTATGACCATTCACATCAGTGTTGATGATATTGATTAGAAACAAAATGTTCGCTAGCGTTTCTTTCATTCTTTATTTTTGGTGGAAAGCCACAATTCACTAATTATGTGTTATGATTACCCATGGTTAACTAATATTATCGACAATGTACTCGGTCAAGTTACTTTGATTTAGCTTCCCGCTGTACTATTACCATATAATTGAAGTCTGTTACAAATACTGAATATCAAATGTCAATAATTCAAATAGTCCCTAACTTTTTATGGAGATCCCAGTAACCTTCGTTGTACACTTTGACATGTTTCAATTTTGTTATTTGATCATTGTATGTTGTCTCTTTGTCGTTTGGTGGACGTTTCGGCCGCCATTTCCGAACTACAGGAAAAACCGGACCCAAATGCACGGATCGCTATCGACTTCGATCATAAGCAGACGGCGGAGCGCGAGAAGCAGGTGAAGATTCTGGTGCCCAACTCGACGGCCGGCATGATTATCGGCAAGGGAGGTAGTTATATTAAGCAGATCAAGGAAGAGAGTGGCGCCTATGTGCAGCTCTCGCAAAAGAGTCGCGACCACGCCCTGGCCGAGCGCTCAATCACAGTTATAGGGGAACTGGAGCCGACGCGCAAGGCCGTCGAGCTCGTGCTTGCCAAGATCGTCGAAGACCCGCAGAGCGGATCGTGCCTCAACGTGTCATACGCCGAAGTGCAGGGTCCTGTGGCGAACTTCAATCCAACAGGTTCGCCATATGCCAATCCCGCCAGTATATCAACTGGTGGTGGCCTTCAAGGCATACCTGGCGTCACAGGGGTTGGAATCCTCCAGCACAGTCCGCCCGGTCAACAAGCAGGCCAGGCCGGTCTAGCTGGATCCGCTGGCTGTGGTGGTGGGGGTGGGGGTGGATATAATTCGAACGGGTCCGGTAGCTCGCTGAGCCCCACCGCACAGATACAGCAGCACTACGCTTCGCATGCCCATGCACATGTCAGTGGCTACCCTGGCAGCGGCCAGAGCGGCCACCCGTTGGCCAATCAGAGTCTAGATAGCCTCAAGCTGATTCTCCGCCAGAACGGCTTTGCAGAACAGGCGACTTCAGAGATTCTCGCTGCATTCGGCGTGTTAGCCAACTATGGCTTGCTCGGTCCGAACGTGACGGGTCAGCTTCTCAATGGTCAGGCTCTGAATGTTACAGCAGTCCAACATTCGTTGTACTCGTCGGCAGATACGCCTTCCTTATTCGGCCCGATCGGCAGCCTATCGGGATTTGCTTCACCCACCAACCGTCCGCCAATTGATGGCATGGGAGCGGGTCCGTACGATCCGTTTCGACGTGCGGTCACTCCGCCGCCACTAACGACACCACCTCCACCACCTCCACCGGGATCGGCGTCGTCGCACGCGTCTCAGCAGCACACCCCACAGGGGACGACCCATGCCCCTGCCAGCGCCCAACAGACGCCACAGCAGATTGTCAATAACAATTCGTTTGGTTTAGGAACTGCGGGGGGCGCAGCTGCATCGACGCCATTGAGTGGCGGCGGCAGTCTACGAAAATCGCCGACGCCAGCGGGTGAAACTAGCGGTAAGGGAGGACCTGTCGAAGCTATTCAGAAAGACATCGAAGTCGGTGAGAACATTGTCGGCGCCATCCTCGGCCCGGGAGGAAAATCGCTCGTAGAAATTCAACGGTTTTCAGGTGCCTCGATCCAGATCTCGAAGAAAGGAATCTTTGCTCCGGGCACTCGCAATCGTATCGTGACGATCACCGGTAGCCCGAACGCTGTAGCTACCGCACAGTACCTCATTCAACAGCACGTCGCCGAGGAGGAATCGAAGCGCTCGCAACAAAACGTAATGGGCGCGGTTCTTCGTTAGGGTATCATTATTATCATTTACGATGCCACATGACCTAAAACAACAGCAACAAAACTATTAACAAACAGCAAAGCTACAAAATACATACCCCCAGCAACAGCAGCATCTACTGCAGTGAAAGTAAATCATGAGCGTGACACAAACTATCGTTACATCTGTCGACAACAACAACAAGAATGTTAGAGACAGGCGGCGACGACGACAAAAAGATTATGTATAATATTACCAACAACATTTGCAGAATAAGGACGAGTACGGCAGCCGTAGTAACAATAAATTTAACGAACCACGTTCATAAGTGGTTATATTAATTGCACGTTCCATAGGGGATGAATGCAATGGGATTGATTACCTGCCAAACTGCAACGTCTACGGCCCAACACGGTTCAGTATGGGCCGTGTGGCCTGCAGCCTATTAAACGTGGAACATTATATACAGATAGACACATACAGATATAAACATCTATACTGATTATATATACCTTAAGACACATTTACACCAAAAAGAGAAATACATTAACAGGAGTATAATGATGACCTATGACGCAGTTATTACCCATGCATTGGCACGGTGTTTGACTACAGTCAGTGGTCAATTAGTACCCATTGTCATGTAATGATGTTATAATATATCTTTGCCGCCTTAATGAAAAAGGAAAAGAACATAAGGAATAGGAAAAAGAAACTAAAGAAGGGAAAAACAGAATGGAAGAAACAAGTAAATGAAAGTAGGATAATGCAGCGATTGTGTGCGCTCCACTTTGCTAAACAGATGCAGCGGTGAGAACTGCGGTTGCTAGCTGAGAGTCGAACCGTAATTATGATATTATTTCCAGGAATAAGTTAAAACGAAATGAAAAACAAGTAAATATTGCTAGCTTATCTTATTATATCACCAAGTTGGAATTGTGCAGAAGAACGATTTAGGGATGGAAGATAAGGAAATGAATAAAAGTGGGAGTCACTTTTACTTCAGGTCATGTCAGGTTCGTCGTTCCGGTCGGACGACGCACTCGTAGGTGAGCTAACCATTGACTGTACCAGATAGTGGGTAGATGATCAATGTAAAATGAACCCAGGCCAATATCATGATTTCATGTCGGCTCTTCTGTACAAAACAATAATATTTGACGATACACACATACGATGAGTGAGAGCAAGAGAAGTGAGTGCGTGCGACACGGCCAATGACAAATATATACGATATGCTAAAGCGACGTGGGCTTCATTACGAAGCCTCAACGAAGCTGAGCGTCGTGAACAACAAAAGCCAACAGCTACTGCTATTACTGCTACTACCACAACTACTATGAATGAGTCAATGCTGATGGTTATTAATTAGGGTTATTATAGTAATTTTTATAATTATTATGCTTACTGCTAAACTCATAGGGATAGCAAAGTGAGGCTGATAAACACGGAGTGGTAATGAGTGATTTATCGTGAGCAGTGGTGATGGGCTCTAGCGAGTATAGATATTAGTTACGGACTGGTAGAGGAGCATGCGGGAATAAAGCTATATGTCTACTGAGAGAATGATGATTACGAGCGAGAGTGAGAGAGAGAGTGTGTGTGTGTGAGAGAGAGAGAGACGATTGTGCGAGCATGGTGAGGTAATGGTGTCAGAAATGAAATTGTAGCAAGACAAAAGGTGCTTGCTTGAGGTATTGTACAGGTCAATGTCGAAGTTTATCAGTGACGAAGTCGCCGATGACGATGATGAAATGGTTACAACCGGTGAGAATGGCAACAAAAGAATTGAAAAATTGTGATACGGGATACTTGTAGTTTGTTTTGGCTGCGAGTTGATCTTACCTCTGGTCCCGCCTGTCTGCTCTGCGTAGATCTACTAACTACAGCAGCAATGAAAACTGCAACGTTGAAATAAACAGAAAAAACGACACGTATAATATTTAACCTGATCGTTAAAAGCAACGGCCCGGCCGCAGGTTAGCGAGATCAACCGCTGACCGAATGGCGGAAGCGCGATTCAAGTAGATCAATATAATCCCGAAATTTTAATACTGGAGTTCTAGAAAGCAAACGACACAAGTGGAGATCATAAAATGTATTTGCGGATGAAAAACGTTCCGGAATCGCGCAGAGACTGACATGCGAATGAAAGATCTAACAAATAATTACTCTGAAAAGTGGAACAGTAGAGAAAATAACACCACCTGAGGTGCGGATTATGTAATATGTCCGTTGTCGACGAAGCAAATCTTGGGCGAAGGCATGATATAATCAAATTTAAACGACTTGAACAATTTTGTCTTTGCTAAGTGAAAAACTATAAAGCAAGCGAATTTGTCGGAACACGACCAGTAGCAAAACAAAGAACATGCTGCGCAGACCAATCATACAAACATAAGAAGACGAAGTTAGATTGACGATGACACTTTATGCCGTTATTTTGAAACGCAAATGAGGCCCAAATAGAGACGCGAAAAGCAAGTCCCAATGGAAACAACAGTACTTGTCGAACAGAATAATTGATTGCCGAGAATCATCGGTACATTGGCGATAATGTGTAAAGGATCATCAACGGAAGCAATCTAATAATAACGTCACCCATAGCGCGAACGATGATGCTGATCACAGAACGAACAGTGAATTTAATCGACGAAGAAACCTAAAATGTTAGTGCGATAATAATATGCTGATGATGATTATAGTGCCGATAAACTTAGCACGCCATTAAGCGATATATATTAGGAGGACGATTTAGCAAACAAAAAACATCAACAAATAATGATAACGCCTGCACGTGGCTATGTATGCGTGGATCGTCCACACTTAACTATGTTAATGATGATGGGGTGTATGCGTGGACGTGTGCCTGTTGGTTTTTAAGTTCTTGTTGTTTTTCATTGTTTTCATTTTTCATCCTTTTTCATTATTATCGTTATTATTATTATTATTATTGTATGCTTTTTTTCTCGTTTTTTACGATAAAGATGATTTCTACACAGTACATTCATATGCATAAAGAAGGTTTTTTGGCGTCTTCTGCTAAGAAAAAGCAAAGCAAGGTGTTAATAGAGCGACTTTTTACGTATCTCCCCAGCGACGACGTCTCGTGGGAAGACAGTGTCACGAAAGCTTGCGTAGAAGGGATTAATAAATAAGCGTAATCGTGATCTAGATATAATAAGAATAATAATATTAATAATCGAGGTAATAATAATGTGACGCAAACAAAGTGAAGATACGGTGGAAAGAGTGAGGCTAGATCTTCAAGGTGACGATGAAATGTGCAGAAAAATGAGCGGTGAAGTAAAAACTGAAGAACTGAAAAAATGTAACAAACACATCATTAAGCAACAGCAGCCATTACACGGGTCGACGGCAACAGTTAAAAGTAAAAGGAAAGAGGAGGAAATCGTTGCCATGAAACAAATAACCTAAATTAGCCACATACACACAGGGGCAACCAATATACAAGATCAGCAATCACCCCAAAACTATGCTTCTCAATTATTCAAAATAGTCAAACTCGGATTTCGAGTTACATATGTAGTAATGATAATAATAATAATAATAATAATAATAATAATATTATTATTAAAAAGAAACGATGTGTCATGTATACATTAGACATCTCTATATGCGTTATCGCATGTGCGTGCTTTCTAATTTAATATTAATATAATGAGAGGTCTAATTTTCAATAAAAATTGAGTAAAGCTTGCATCTTTTTAGGATCATGGGTACGTTGAAAGCACAGGATGAAATTGCGTTCGGGTGATTTTAGACAAAAACTGTTTAATTCAAACACAGATTACAGATAAAGCCAACGGAAAAAGGCAAAAGTGTGAGAAAAACGAGACAAATATCTGATTTTGATTGGTTATTTGTTGTTGTATTGTGCGATTAATATTATTCCGGTTCTGCTGTAGTAGTTTTAGCTGTAGGACCAAATTAAGGGCAACATTAACACCTATAGGAATATTTCAACGAAATACTGAATGTGCAAATTTACGTATGATGATGAAAATGCTAAAAAGTCTTCCTGGCCCCTTTGCCCTACAAAACAACTACAACAACAGCAAAAAGAAACTACTAATATTATCATATAAACACGCTACAGCTACAGACACGTGGTAAAACTACATTAATAATTAATATCTGTGGTCATTTTCACTGATTTTATCAACAACGCGATGATGGTGGTTATAATGATGATTACGAGTAAAGAAAAAACAGTTCGAGTTGTACAATTCATGCATTTTACTGTATTCTTTATTTTAATGGAGTTATATTCTTTACATAATTAATGATTATATTATTTTATTGTCACCACTTTCACTAATATACAACTGAATTAATAAGTGACAGCTAAAGTTTGTCACACTATTTTTTTAACAGGCCGATCGACATTTGTCGGTCAACCTGATCGCATAGTTAGCCCCTTTTATAAGCATATAGAATAAAGATTTAGCTTGTTAGGATTTGCCTAAGTTGTGGGCGTAGCGCTTATATTAGTTTTTCTTTTTTAAAGATTTCTGGCTGAAAATATTGTTTTATATAACGGGGTATTTTTGTTCCTGGCAAGGTTGCAGCAGCAGGTACTGTTTAAGCTGTTTATAGAAAGTCTTGTCAATGAGCGATTTCAGTTGCGTTCTAATATCTCGTGGCGCCCCACTTTTTGGTTCGTCGCGTCGATGTCATGCAGTGTTGATTGTATTTGTGAAACTGAAGTATAGCAATGTGTCTCGTAACAACGGAGCTTGAGTGCCAAAAGTCAGTATAAAACGTTCCAAAGTATAACAATATGAATCGCTTTAATTACTTCGTATTTGTAAAATAGAACTATCATACATCCTATGGGCTGTCGTTTCTTCGATGTGCTTAATATGCAGGTGCTTCGTAAACCGATATAGGTAGTCATGGTACCCATTAGGACCATGTGAGCAGTTCTCGATTGTCGAAGCAAGGATTCTCAGTTATAGCAACACAGGACATCTAGCACATTAATTGCTTCACATTAATTAACGTCTTCCTCCAGCTTACAAGTAGAAAAGTTGTTTTTCGGGATTTTCAGTCAGTAAAAGCATTGGCAAGATATTCATTTATGTCATTAAAGCTTACCATGCCACTGTCGGCCATTAAATCTTTATGTCGTCAAAGGCTAAACTTTGTTGCCACCTGTTCATTCATGTGACTTGGGCCGATACTTGAGACAAATTGAGATAGGTCAAATTGTGGCCCGTCTTTTACAGGATGTTTTAAGTTTATCTATCTAATATGGTAACTAAAAATTCAGCTTTAATACTCCTACGAACACCACATGATGGGGTGGCACATGGGTGTACATTCCTGCTTGTCACCCCATCATATTTCGAATATACAAAAAACACAATTGGAATATTGAAAGTAGCTGGCTTGCACGGCCGATTTCCAATTACACTTACCGTTTATAGCTAACAATCTACAGAAAGAGGAGGACAAATTGTTATTGTTTCAGTCGGCGAGGCGTTCAAGTCTAAAACACACAATATTTAGTTGATCATTATTTTGAAGTTGTTTTTTTTAATCTGCAGGTGGACGCATGACCCTTCCGAGAAGTTGGCGAAACTAAATGCACTACCTTGGTTCCGTTGGGTTCAATTTCGTGAGCACCTCGGAAATCCCAATGTTTTTCTCCTACCAGACATACACACTCGTACTGACATCGAACAACTACTCACGATTAGTAGCGGAAGTATAAAGCGTTAGATGTTATACTTTTCATAGGTGTTACAAAATCCGTATCGTAACTTGACAAAAAATTACGGAAAATTTAAAAAGGAAAGTAAGAGCATTGATCTGCTCAATTGAATAACGATAAATATGATTGCAGTAACACTAAGTTTTGATATTAGAATAATATACGACGACCTTGCACTAGTACAGTACTGGGCTAATCGAGTGACAATTCTACAAAACTATTAAAGTCATGAGAATAGAAGGATTCAATGATTTAATTTGTCGCCTATCAATGTGATTAATACTGCCATAACCAGGCTGACTATTAGACGCCTCAATCTGCCTATTATATTGTAATATTTTAGCCATCAGCTATCTATGATAATTCGTAATCTAATGAGTAAACTAAGTTGACTGAAGGAAAAGTGTAAACTAAATATCTTACAAGAGGCACGAGGTATAGTATTCAATTTTGGCCATACATCGGAGAACTCGCTGCTACACTTGAGTTTTTCGGAAGGGCATACGGGAAGATAAGGAAAAATTGCATTGCGTGAAATGACCTGACGTCAGCGAGTAGCACTCATGTGTCCGACGGCTTAGCTCACAGCCGACATTATGCCTTTTTTTATTGTTGCGCAGCGAGAAATACTCAAGGAAAGTCCTGCTCCTTGCGAAAACAGGAGTTTACTTACTTACAAACAGGGCCAAGTCTTCTAAAAGGACACACTGCTTCGCCCGACATCAACATCACGCTAGTCACAATAACTATCAAAACAATTTCATAAAACATGCCGTCTATATTTCTGAAAAAAGCAGTTGGCAAAAAAATAAAATGGGGGCCGTATAAACCGAATGGTCATGACGTATGCTAAAATGCTTATGAAAAACACATGACCATTTTACAAGTTGATACTTTATAGCTCTTAGTAAGTCGTTCTTAATCGAGCTTGACGTGCTACTGCTATAATGGAAGTTATTAACGAGGATAGTTTTAAATGCCGGTTCGAGCTTGTATGTGCTCAATATGTGTAATAGTTAACTGCCTTATATAATGAGGGTAAGCGCAAATGCCCGATTTAGTAGTGGGCTTTTATCTTAAAACAGTGACATTAATCGTTTGGGCAACGAAGCATTTCATGTAATAGAAAATTTTGAAAGCACGAGGTGAAGAAATAAAACGAGATTATGTTCGTAAAGTATTACTCAGTTTCTGAGTTAATTGCCTAATCACAATTTACCCTTAAGAATGTTAAAGGAGACCCTTCTAAAAGCTTAAATAAGTAAATACGATGGTCACTAACATGACCTTGGGAAACGCTCAACGGAGGTGTCCGTCGCCACGCACGTAATAGGAAAAAATTATTTACAACAAACAACTTTATCCAATGTGCCTCCAACACCTGTTGAATTTTAATTATAGTACATTTTTGCATAATCCTATGACATTATCAATCGTATGCCGATCGTATAGACCTTTTTATGGCTTAGTAACTGGGAGTCAACACCCGATAGAAGCAAACATGATGAAAATATACAAATACCTACAAAAAAAGTTCGTGCTATTCTACAAGCAACAGCGTGAGGATGTATCAAATGTTCCTTTACGCGCAGATGGAATGATTTTGATAGGACTTTGGAGAGCCTTGGGTACAACACAAATCGTGAGATCCTAGTTCGTTACCTTACGTGCGCAATTTCATTGTTCGTTTTAATGGTTAGTGCAATACAAGTGCTTTTCATTATCGATCAACGTTTTCACAATGGCGCGTTCACTTTTCACATATTTGGTGAAAACGTCAATTATCTGGACTTATCACAGAGCCTTAGATTCGTGAAATATATAGTTAAGCATCTGAGAGCATCATATGTCATGCTAGTCGGACATAGAGGAAACAATCTTTGAGTTAATAAAGAGTTTGGATTAATTAAAAAGCCTTAAACACATATTTAATATCTCCACAATGACAGGACGACACTATAAGCAAACGAAAAGCCTCAGTGTAGCAAATAGATATGAACGATTTCATTTAGGATGAATGAAAGTTAACACATAATTGATAGCTTCCTTACTTATTATGTATTGTCCAACGCAAAAGGATCACAGAACACGTATGCCCATCATGAAGACGCGTAAAAATAAATAAGATTGTAATAGCACTACAAGTTATATAAGAATCTACAACGATTTCTATTTTATAGCACTGTATGAATAGAAGGAGCATGAGTATTTTGTTTTCGATTTAGTATTTTTGGTGTTTATGCTTATATGATGGGTATATCAGCAAAAACTTGATGCCGTTAGGAACTTAACCGAAGTGGGTCTTGTTGGATTCATCACGTCTCATTTTTTAATGCATTATTTTTTCTTTGTTCCTTATTTTTTTGATTATTAATATCCTATGATAAATTTTGCAGCGCTAAGATTTGTACCAATGTGGCAGCATGCTTATTTATTACGCAGTCGAATCTACCCAGACCACGCCGCCCCATACAATATACGTATGCATCAAGTCAAAGATGCAATACGTTATAAGTACTACATTTAATAATAATTATGATAACATTTATATACAGTCATGATTACATAGTGAAGGGCACGATGCTTAATGGTAACTGGTAATTTTGCCAACGACCATTTAGCGAGACATCAGAGAACGAAATACACCTCTACTGTATAAAAAAATTGCTGCTTTCTGTATATACGTGGTATGCAAACAAGAGTGTGAGATTACATGCTTACTAATCTCGAAGTTCTTAATCAGCTATGATACCTTTTTGTACCGATAAAAGAAGTGTACAATAGGGCTGACTGCCGAATCCGAAAATTCCATTCAAGTATGCATTACTTGGGGGCATTTTCCGGCTTCAGGGGAGTAGTCATACAGGCGACGGTCGAGTCATAACTTGATTTGAATATAAATCAGCCACATATCTCCCGCGCGGATCGTAATTACTAAGGTTTGTTACGGCATCCAATAGCACGTGCATACGAAATCTCGGCTGAGATTCCAACTCTCGGCGATGCTGAGAATAATGTAAGATGTAAGGATGCTAAGATTCTACTAAAAAAATAGATGGGCTTGCCATATCTGTTTCGGGTTGCTCGCCATTGACTAAGACTGACGCGGCGCCACAGTAATCTCAGTACTAAGTGGAAATGACACTGAATGGAAATTCCACCCTAGTTGGTTTTATTCTTTGAACGGGTAGGAATAACAAAATGGCAACACTAGCAGCTATAAACAGTTATACGGTAATAGCACATCAGAAATAGCAAACTACTACCTATGGCTTAAAGATATTAGATTTAGTCATCTACTTCCACCACAGCTTTTCGGCCGTATCTCAGGTCCTCTTTCATGTTGTAATAACTTAGGTCTCAACATGGATCGAAGTGGAAACGGACCTTAGCTGATTTGAACTTATGAGTGAATACGGGCAGCGACGGTCGAACGAAACCAATAAAATTATTGATAATATATGGTATCACATCTAGAAAATATGGGTGGTAGATACCTGCTGCTACTTCAGAGTCACTTACTGACATCATAATTAAATTCCCTTATAAAGTGCAGCACCAAAAACCCAAGGCGAACGAGGACCATTTAAGTCCAGAAGAACCTTCTTTTAGCAATGGTACTCAAGTACTTTCACTATGAACTTTATCACCGTAATAATATGCGTTACCAATAACGCTATATAATTCACCTGATCGATATCAGCAGGTAATTAATCCTTATCCTCCCCTCCCGTGTATCCCTTTTCTGTATGTGAAATACATAGCAAGTACATCGAACCCGTACATATTTACATATATTCATCTTGCAGCACATATGTCTGTAAACAACGCTAAAAACTGTTCGCCCTACTACGACTGAAAAGCCATATATATAATGTAAGAAATGGTGCCCGAGGGCAGATGCTCTGTTTATTATACTAAGTACGTAAAGAAAAAGGGAAATGAGAAAGAATGAGCACATGGTTGAAGTTTTCACGGTACAACCATGTTTAATCGCATGTAGGTAATGACGTTGATGATGATAATAATAATAACGATAATCGAGTAAAAGTGATGCCCTGTTCTTGAGTAGATGCCCTCATAGAATTACTGAAGACGGAACACTTATTATTAGACAGAACCGAATGTAACTGAATATAAGGGTAGTGTGTAAATGCAGCCAAGTTATCTAATCTATACACGCATAAGCTACGATCCAGGGGGTGTATGAGAAGTATCAATAGCTAATCTAAAACAACTGATAATATACTATATGATAGCGCAACGTTTACGTTATTGAGTACTATTATTACTATGATCATACATAATTACCATTATTACTAAGATACATTAATATAATAATAAATACTACAATAAAGAGGAAGAAAGAGTGCAACTGTAGGAGATAACTAAGTAAAGTAGAAGCGTTGTATATGAATGATTTGACTCACTCCTTTTTTGCACTAACTATAACAGCCAGTTGTATGCTGCATTGATTTATTATATTTGTTTAACCGGGCTGGTGAGATTGATTTTTCGTCGTGGAAAATGTAGACAGCATCACAAACCAGTAACAGCATGTAATACAATTGACTTACCGTATGAACATGCTCATATATGAGCCTTCAACAACGTTAGTTAAGTACTCTCTCTCTTTAAATTAACCATTAATTAAGCATAACTATTACACGTACTGGCGGTAGTAATAGTATTATTGTAAGATCTAGTTAGAACAACAGTACACCATATGGCTATTCTTAGGATATACCAACAAATACTTACAACAGAGATTATTAATATTGGTGGTCAGTAATTAATTTACTATTGACTCGAATAGGATATGTTAGGCATAGGAGAAATTAGCCCAGATTGCCTCGTATACAGCATTACGGCAATATATGTTATGTTGTATAAGGTCAGATACGAAATTATTGAAATTACTGTAGTAGAATGCACTCTGTTTGAATCTGAACGTACATTACCTTTAGTTCAGTCAAAGAATGTATACAACAAAGCCTAGACGGGCATCAATGCTATACGTGTATCCAATCCAACCACTTACCATCTACTCAGCTCACTGAGCACTGAATCTATTTTGCGTCATAGAACGACCTCCAGACCGAGATGATAGTTCCCAAAGGTACAAGTAAAAATCACTTAATTTGTCCAGGCTGAGTACTTTTGTGGTGCTACTGCTGATAGGTGGACTTAGCGCTCTTCTTGCAAAATTATTCTTCAGCAATCTTCTTCGATCATGATTTTCTTTGCCTATAAGTTGAAGGCCTAATATGAAAAAAAAGAGTCCGGATGTTGACCTTGTAGACAAGTACCAATACTGAAAGGCCTAACCTTTGACAGTAGCCTATTCAAGGAAAAACCAGTTGTGTAAGTGTTACCGGGTAAACGTGTGACGTAATATTTCATAGAAACGTGTGATATTCAGATAACAAACACAACTATGTAGACAGCCATTTGGCTTTTTCTATAGATGGAATGCTTATAATATCTTCAATTTCTTAATTATTTCAATTATCCAAACCCCCTTAGTTTATTGAGTTCCCAATAGCTGTAGAGGCCGCTTCAAAGAATTCGTGACTTAGTGTTACCTAGTTCCTCTGTGTCCAGCAATACGGACGTCCGTTTAAGAAGGTTGTCGCATATATAGAATTATTGTTCAGCACGACTCAAAGATTTCTACGCGGGATACACAAAAGATTGCAATGACGTTACCCATCCGATATTATAGCCGCACTGCAACGACACGATGGCTTAATGGGAGTAATCACTACCAGAAATGCGGTAAATCGTCTGCCTTACATATAAACTAGTGATACCGTGAATCATAGACAAGGGTCAAGTTAAGTATGTACTTATATTTGATGTTACATAGGTAAAGATATCTCTTTACTTGAAAGCTCCAGCCTTGTAAACTCAATTATTAGGTGTCCTAATTACTAATTCGTCATGAAACTGAATCATCTTATATTATATTAGTGTTTCAGTTATTGATTTCCGAAAACTATAAAGGCCTGTTTCAGTTCAGACTTCATATATTATATAGAGAATAGCTTCATTGATGCATCGTTTATTTTGTTGAACAGTAAATGCCTTTACGCAGTGCTACGTTAACTTCCCTGCTGCAATGAGGATGACAGTAGACTACATAGTAATAATTTATGTTAGTCATTATATCTGGATTGCGGCAGAGACATATGTTTCATGCTAAATGCAGCAAAAACCGTAGAGCATTTTATTGTCAGAATCAGATCACCGTATTTGCTTGTTAAATCAAATTCATTCCTTTCAGATAATTATAATATCAGTATTTTTCGAGGATTGGTTTTTCTGTGCCTTTCATCGCGCGAAAGAAGCACACAAGTTGGCGATTACTGCCGCTGGTGCCTTTGGACAACGTTATATCTGATCCAAATCCTTATGGCTCAGTAGCACAGCCTGCTCAAAAACGTAAACTCCTGTACCGTACCCTTTTTCCTTATCATAAAAATAGTGATTTCAGTGCAGACTTGTAGATCTATCGGAAGATTCGGAAGGACCTCACTATTATTGCGTAAATTTTTTTTCAATTTTTCCACTTGCCAACTATGCACTTCCCTTACATTTGTTACATTACTTCCATTACATACACAGGACGAAAATAAATACGATCGACGCTGATTGTCGTAAACATAATGCTAGCGATAAAAAAAGGTACTTTTGGACTTGAACTACTTTCATGGTCAACACGGTAGGCTAGACTTTAACTTAAAGTTGTAGGATTAGTAGGATCCTTCAGTATAAACCTAATACAAAAGGAGTCACTTTTATTTTATCACTTTCTCTTTAAAGGCTATTAGCTGTTGTTGCGTTCCACTCCATTTTGATACGATGATCGTACTCGTTACCTCCACTGCTATTGATATTATTCACCCTTTATACTATTATTAATCGACAAGAATCATACTGTCACGATTAATGAAGGAATGACTGAGTTAAGATAATGGCGATGATCGTATATATATACATCTTCGTCAATCACCATGAAGGTCGTGTACATCATATGTAGGATGTATTTAAGGATGATCATAATGATGCTGGTGGTTATGACAATAAAGATAAGACACAGTGAATGGCAGCAGACGAACGATATTTCAGAGTAATGCTCTAGCACCGCTGTCGCTGACGTCCATACGTTTTGGAAAAATAGCACTTACCGTAATGACAATTTGTCTTACTACAACAATAATCGGTAAAAGCAATGTGCGTGCGAACATATGTGCAAAGCAAAAGAGCTCTGTCTCGGGATTTTTATGAAGTCGAGTGCTCGTACGAACGAGATTTTTATCGAAAATAATGGTGACGGTGTTTCATTGATTGCTAGAATATAAAAGATTAAATAGGCCGGTTGGCATTTTGATTGTTCAACTGTGCCCAAACCTCTCTCTTCGAGAACGTCCGAAATTCTTATGCAGAAGTGATGGACTATTATAGCAAAAAGAGCTAGGTTATCCATGACAAAAGCAGAAATGTGAGGAGATTCTATGTCAGATCTTGAATATACTTTATGAACAGCCAAGTTTTGCTGCAATACCTCTATTAAAAGGTAGATCCTGTTTCCGTCGAAGTGATGCCTTGTACCTTGACCCTATTAAATTTAAGCTAATATCAGTCTCTGTTGAGACACTGTTCTAGTCTTACATTGCAAAATCCGTTGAAACTTTTTGTCACGCGTAGCCGAATATTAGACAAATATGGCGCGGGAGTTCATGGCGTTCGAGCCAATTAATATTAGCTAGTGGTTCCTAGCCTCGGTGCAAGTCTCAATTTAACTTGAGAGAAGCGATACGAAACTAGCGTAGGGACGAACAACTGGAAGAGATTTATTACAAGTAATTCTATTGATAATTCTACCGATAGAAAATATGAACAGGATAGATATTTCCGAATATACTATTAATATATTATTGACAAAGGTAAATAGCATTATAATAATTATTCTGACGATCTCGATGCTGAGCGATAATGGAGCCTTAACTAACTGACTGAGGTCTATATAACAGAAAGAGGAAACAATATGATTGTGGTAAATTTGTGATGACTACGACGGCTACAGAGAAGAGAAAATAAAACGTAATTTGTGTGGCCCATAGATCCGAACGGACCTCAGTGATCTACTGCCATTTCAAACGTTAGGGAGAAAGAGATAGCGAGAGAGAGAAAGAGAGTGAGAGTAACCAAAGCAACAAAAGTGACAGCAACAAAAATATAACGATAATAATTATGATCACGACGGTGGTGACGATGAACACAAAAATAACAAATAAAAAACAAAGGAAGACAAGAACACTAGCAGCGATTCGTGTCTTCATTGTACTCATGATATCATATTTGTCAGTATAATGTATAGTACAGAAGAATAGTTAAAAGTAAGATAGCTTTACTTTGTAAAGCAACGTCACAACGGTAAAGTACATATTTGTTATTTTTTAATTCGGAAGGAAATTCAGTGCTTGGCTTCAAGTCAAGAAATTACACTGAACGACTGAGGGAGATAACTAATGGAAATGTTAAGATTGATACAGAACAGAATGAACTTATTTAGTGATTTAATTACCTTGAATAAGCGCACCAGATGACAACACACACGGCCCTCGTGTAGCTTTAATTTCGTCTGTTGAAAACACTAAGAATAAATCAGTCCCGGTTAATAAGAGACATTATAAAAACTATGAAAGATAATGGATTAGACCGCACAATATATTTTTATAAAATTCAAACCTATATTCAGCAAGGCCGTTGCCAGAACAGAGCTAACAGAGTAAAGATATAGAAACCTCTTCATTTAAAACTCACCATTTATTTTCTAAAGGACAACAATATAGAGACACGGTTTCCTTGTATTAATCGAGTTCATCATATATGAATTATATGCAACACCTTCCTGGTATAAATTAAGTGGAAACTTCCGCTGACATTTTTCCATATTGTCTAGACCTATCCTGCAACTCTTCCTGGGTAAACGCTAACGTTCATCATTATTTAGGCATCTAGTCAAAATAGGTTTATCATATAAAGGTAGTTAGTATAAAAAGGCTAACTTAAACCGCCGAAGGCACTGGGCTAGTTTATGACTGAATGACATATTGGCTTGTGATTGTCGGTCTACGTATAGGCATGATCTTGACAGGCGGATGCCGTTTAATTTTTCGTCCGCAGTATCCATCCTTGCGATGCCAAAAGCCACTTCTTGGACGATGACCCAATCGACGAAGTCGATTAGGACTTCCAATTGGGTAAAATGTCGCCATGCGGTCTGCGTTTGACACCTGCCCCACAACGGCCAAGCAATGCTCTGACAGAGCCATCGTACGCGAGCTCGGAAGCTCAACGACAACTCGACCTGACACTTTCCTTTGGATGCGGCCACTCGCGCCAGCAGCTCGGCAGATGTGAGCGCCTGTTCCCGGGAAGTACTCAATGCAGTGTACTTGCGTACCAACAGGCAGAGCTCCAAGTGGGTGCGCGTCCCCAATACGGGCGCGAACAGGCATACGAGGCAACTCACGAGTCGTTCGAAGGATCTAATCAAAAAAATAAACAAGCATGAGACATGACATTTCAACAATGTGGAATAAGTAACTAAATATACAGGCAAAGTTCTCTTACTTATCGTGCATGTATATGCATTCATTTCACCGCTTCTTGTCAAAGGCGTAGTCTTAGTCGGTTATATAGAAAATAACAAGCTGTAAATTATTAACTCGAGCCTGCATTCGATATCTGCTTCGCAAATTTTTATCAAATTTTGAAAGGCCCGGGTTACCTTTTCTAACTTTCGTTATTTACATTTTCTTCATTCTCTGTTTTTAACACTGTAGAAAGACACGTAAAAAGGAGTTTGTAAGTAACTAATTAGATTCACCACTTGTTGCTAAGAAAGAGCATTGTAATAGATTGTTGAAACATGTATTTACACAGATTTGAAATGAAAGTATGTATTAAATATTAAGTAAACGAGGACAATATTTCATCTTTTATTGTAAAGAAGGAAAGTTGGCCTTGACGCTTACTCATCTATTCAACAATAATACAGCATCGTTTTCGGGAATAGTAAATACGTATCATTCGACGTAATAGGATAAATCTATATTTCCATGTAGCTCACCGTGACAGCTTACCTGCCCCACTTGAATACCCTCAGTGGCTATTATCCAGCGTTTTTTCTCACCATGAGCAACAAGCGCCAGTTTAGCAGTTTGTAAGTCGTCATTTTTAATTTCATAGACTTTTTCCTCGAGAAAGCCTTCTGTCGGACCTGTGCCACAAATGAAGAATCAAGAGTTCAAACGAGTAAGTGCATTAGTTCCAAAATTCTCACATAAAGAAATGCCCAGAAACTATGCACAGCTCCTCCAAGCGGCCCAGGACATTTTGTCATCGTATGCCAATCCAGTTTATAAAACTGTCTCACATATCTCTTTTGTTATCGATCCTTCAAATGCTCCCTTTATCTGCTTACCATCTCGCATGAAATCGACCCAGTGCGCGAATCTCTGGTAGCCACCACCTATCGTACGAACCACAACTCTCCCGGTTTCAGGATCCCGTCCACCTAATTTCTTAAGGCGCACAGGTTCCGTTGTGTACTCCTAAATTAAAACCGATATAAGCCAATAGTGTTTTAATTACTTTAATAATACCGGTTTACTTACAACAAATTATTACAAACGTGTGTTTGTCTCTATCCGCTCGTGCATCCACCTAAAATACTTTAGGTCGTATCATTTAAACTTAATTTTTCCAGGCTGGTGGGATTCCATCTTGGAGTTTGCTGTGCAATTACTTTTTGACTAACTGTTAAGAATTTCGGAATTGTTCATACGGGAGATTGTTTGTTTCCTAAACACTACAAAATAGGGCAGACATTTAGATGCTACACATTTTTGCTCTTAGGTTGCAATGGTGATTTTTGTAGAAGTGATTGAGGATTTGTAATATATGATGATTAGAGAGTTTGAAAACATTTTAGCTGTACTGGGTCAACAAGATCGCTGATACAGAGATGATGGTGTTGTAACCTCAGCTAGAAATCGGGTTAATAAGGATTTAATAGATAAATTGGCGTGAACTGCCTAAAAAAATTATTTTTATAAATGTGGAACAAAACTTAAGTGGTAACGTATTTACTAAACTTTCAAGGCGTGAAATGGTCTAGGTTTGAACGCAGACGTAGACACACTTCATTTTGTGTTATGAACCAGCAGTCTGTAACAATGCTTCTGCAGTGCCGGAAACAAGAATCGAAATATGTATATATCTAGGTACAGTAAAACTTGATCAGGGTTATATTTCAAAGTTGCAAGCCAAAATCATTTGTTTTCTTAATTAGCCGCATACATAAGCAGTATGCAGTGAGTAGCACAACAGAATTATATATATTATGTAGCAGGGCAACTAGCAGGAAACACAGACTGGGTTATATTTAACTAACTCCTGAAATAGGGTAATGAGAAAATTGTACCCAGACAGTCACAGAACCCTCGATCTAAAATAATAAATTCACTGGACCTCGAAAACGAATTATTGTAACCACACGGCTGGCCACCAGACCAAAAGCAATGCGACCATGTCTTAATAAACTGCCAGAGCCAGGGAAATTGCAGAGCAGTAGTTCATGTTAGATTAAATACCACACCAGTCAGATTTGTTAATATCAAAACTGGCTTATAAAATAACTGCAGCAAAGAAGTAAGTATACCAAAAATGGTGGCGTGACAAGTGGCGAAATCGGAATTGTTAAATTAGAGGCAAAATTGGCGCGGAGTAAATCCCGCGGCGTAAATATGATGACGAAAAATTCTGTTTTTATCGATAACTGCCTACCTGTGGCTTGATAAGTCGATACCCGTACTTGTTAGGCTCTGGTCTAACAATACCTTTGACGAGTGGTCTGGGATACCCTCGAATACGTCGTGAAGCTTTCATAGTTTTCGTTCTCACCTATGTATATAACATGCAGAGCAATAAATTTAGCAGTGGTAATTACTCTGATAAAAATGATCTCGGGGTTTACTCACGGAACACACTCTATACGACTCGAACGTAGAAAAAAGTGGGAATAAAAAATAAATTGCACACTCCATGTAACGACAGAAATCTATTTTTTATTTGGCCACAACTAACAATTCATTCTAAAAATTCGTTATAGGCATTTCTTACACCACAAAGTGACCATAATAGGCTCAATATTGCATATACATTAATACGATCACCATTTAAAAATATCTCTAGTTGCGCTCAACTCTTGAGTACGTACGTGCCTTCCAGTTCCTTTATGCGCTTATGAAACGTACTAACATAATTTCGTTGACAAATATTATTTTCCAAAGAAACCGAAAACTCCACAAACCTGTTTCAAAAGTATTTGGTTATTCATGGGGTAGAGAGGTGTATGAATGGCGGCTACTGCAGGCGCAATTCCAATAGACGGAAATCGGGCCCCAAGGCAAAGACCGCGCATGAGTGCAGTTAGAGCGCCTGCCATGACGGACAACGGGCGTCCGGTTAAGGACTAGCAAATTATATTTGCGATGTTAAACTAGACAGTACGTTTAGTTCCCTATTAGTAACACCACTTTAGCATAACCTCCCTACGAATCTTTAACTATCCTTTCCAAATACTGGTAAAGCTATTGTACATTCGCCTTGACCAACAGCATTTTAAAATGCTTTCAAAAACACTATTCTTGCAACGATAATAGTTAAATCCAGCAAACTGTACTAAGAACTGTTAGAGCCGCGCGTTCTATTTGTTGCACGCGACAACAAAACAACCAGTGATTTGGATGTATGGATTAATGGATGGATGAATCTTAAGCTGTTAATGCATCTTATTAGCCATAATTAGCTGGAGCTAGGAAGATAGACAACCTAATGACTGAATAATCAACAGTTAGTACGATAGCCTACTTTATAAGTCAGTGTAATATCAAAGAAAGCTTGTCAATGATAGACTGAAGTAATGTACTCAGGGGCCTTTACCGCAACAAGTACAAAGAGGTGTCAACCTTTCCGAAAAACTTTTAACATTTTGTTAATTCAGTTGCTAGTTATAATAAAAAAGAAAAAAAAGAAACTACCAACTGGAAATATCAAGTTTCAAAAAAAGAAAAAATGCACAGTCGTTTTTTTAGGTTTTGGGCGAAAACAGAGATCGACACATGTATGTCCACATTTGCCTGTGAGAATGCAGCGACATGCAGAGATTGTCACGAAATTCAAAAGGAAGAATAGGAAATTTCTAAATTATTCAAACGTATATGAAACAAATCCATTTTATGTTGAGGTTGAGGTGGGTGAGACGGCGCACTCCACACGTTTTTCTAGGTAGATATGTCCTCTGGTAGAAGTGATTTTATAACTAAATTAATAAATAACAACTTCAAATAAATATGAGCATTCATACAAACATGTTATTGACATTGTTAGTTTCTAGCTGAAACTAGTAGGTAGAGTAGGTGCATACCTGATATCAGTACTCCGTAAGTTGAAAATTTAGTTGATTTTCATGGAGCGTTGGATAGAATGATACATGCCTCTCATGTTACTGTCAGTCAATCGTGAAATCATGTGTTACTACATGTATTACATGCATCTCTTCACCGTAGATTGTTGGGTGTTCAATTTTAGGCATATAGCAAATCAGCTTTTCTTTGGACTTCGTATCGTCATGAAAACTAAGCGAATTTTTTATTTGTTCGAGCCGTGAGAAAATATGTCATCTTTTATTTCTCTTTGATTATTTTTCCCTCACCTATAAACAAACGTTTTCAATTTAGCCAAAATGGATTATCTAAATGTTAGATAAGGTATGGTCTCTCTATAGGTTGTAAGTTTTTTTATAGTTTAAAAAATAAATTCAACACTAGCTTTGTTATTCCTTGGTTAAGCGTTTATTTTTTTGCTAATGGGTCTCCAAAAAAACATTAACATATGGCCATTTCTGGTTTAAAATTCAGTATTAACAAAAGTAAGTTTAAGATATTGTCACCATGCTGTTTCAAAAGTCTGTTGGAAAAAATCCAAGTTTATCCGGCAAGCCCCACAAACCGGTTAGTTAGCAATCGATGGAAGGACACATGCATATATTATTTCACATCGAGGCTGACACTCCGCAATGTAAGCCTACCCTTGGCGGGCTTCGACGGCACACTGAAGTATACATGGTTTTGCCGTAAGCCTTTTTTGGACGACTTCCATAATAATGCCTTGGAATAGTTCACGTCTGTCAAGATTTAATATACAAGAGATAAAAGCTAAAAATCAGCCGCGAATAACAAAAAACTTGGTTTTTAAATCTTTGTGATCAACGCTCGCGTCCGTGTGAACATTGTTAATAATGCCTCCGGGATTATTCAGTTAGCTTTTACCGCTTGCATAACGACGTTTATCCACCAATCTCATACATGTCCTGTAAGCCTGGTGAGGCCCTTACTTGTCGATATCATGTCATGAATTGACGCAACGACAATTCCCGCCATAAAACTCCTTCCACCGTTGTCGTCTGCTAAGCAGCTTCATGAAGAACCATCCCTGAGTTGTGTTGTTGTTAATATTGTTGTTCTTATAATGGAACTACTGCTTATGATTTTGTTGGTTGCAGGGGGCGATCTATCATCATAAAATTATGTGGATGGTACGCTTGATACGCCCTACCGGGACGCTGCGGGTGACACTGTTCGGTAGCAGACGACATCGTATCGATATCATCATCATCGGTATTTCGTCTCTTCATTGTCATTCCTCTCCTCCCCGCTAATGTCTCGCAGCGCTCCGCCGCTGTGTCTATGTTCTACCATCACCAACTATCGGGACAGACGACAAAGCGGGCTATTGTGTCCTGCATGGATAACAAAGTTTTGAAAAGCCAAGCCGGAACCCACTAACGATGACAACGTACGGCCAGTGTTGGTGTAACGGGGAATGAGGGACGTCTGTTGCCTACAGCGTGAGAGTGGTTAGAGTACTCACTGCTAGTGGTAGCGTGGAGTACCTCATCGAGACATATTTGTTTGTGAGTGGATGTGTTTTGTGTAGAGTGTCTGGCTATTTCTATAAGCGTCAAGCAGGCCGAGTAGGTGCTATCCGTCGTCGCCGGATTTAGCCGCTATTTTGAGTCGAAAAGTGCTAGGACGAGTGGCCGCTGTGCGTAAGTATTGGTTGATTGGGAGTGTTGGTTAGTTGATGATAGAGGGTTGTTTGTCGACAGAGGGTTGTAGTACTGGTGTTGTTTCTTTAACTGCTACAACTGCAGCCGCAGCTCCTCTCGATTGAGTTAATTTGTTCGAACGGCACAAAGAAAACAACGTTCTGTATCGGTGTTCAGCCTGCCGCTGGGTGCTACGGACTGCCGCTGTATTTGTGTTATTAGTGTTTAATTGTGCTCGCAATAGCAGCGGTTTGGTGGTGGTGCCGTCATTCGATGTGTTCGCCGCCCTCCTGCCTACTACATCGATAGCGGCTGTAGCCCCGTAGATGCTGCCGCTGCTGCTACTACTACTCTTACGATATAGCCGTTCGTATCCTGGAAATGTGCCGTGAGTGGTGGTAGTGTAATGCCCGTTTGTGCCGCTGCAAACTTTGGTGGATGGGAATAGCAAATGCTGTCCGCGACGGCGACGTTTACGTCTCGATTTGTCTGTTGTTCTCTCTTGCCGTACTGCCGTTGGTTGTGACTACGTGCCGCTCGATCACAACTTGCGACGAAGCACCGACTAGGTACGTTTTTTCGCAATAAGGAACACAAACGAGTGGGAGTACGTAGAAGCGGGGAAACGGACAGCAGTCTCAGCGGTTGCCACTGTTGCTGCTGTTGTTGTAGTAGTAATAGTAGCGGCAGTAAGCTAGCTAGTGAACGCATGTGTCAGTCGTGTCACCAGACCAGCAGGCTTGCTGCCGACCGCCGGCCGCTCGAAACGACGACGACGACGACGACCAGGCCATCGTCTAGCCGGTGACCAGCGAGCAAACGGGCAAAGAGCCGCTCCAGCAAGAAACGGAGCCTAGCTACACAACAGCTCAGCTCTATCGTTCGGTCACTTTGTTCGTTCGTTCGTTCGTTCGTTCGTCCGTTCGTTGGACTACGAACTGCTGTAGCTACGGCTGTTCACCACTGCTGCTGCTGCTGCTGCTGCTGCTGCTGCTGCTGCTTCTCATTAGGCCTAGTGTTTATGTATCTGTCTGTTAAGTGTATCGGCTTGTTTCATCATACGTGAGTTGTAATGGAAAGTATTGAAGTTGGTGAAGAATACGTGTGAGGTGTGCAACGACAAACATATCCGCAAGACAGCATAACACGTGAGTGAGTAAGACTAAAAGGCTTGTTTCGTAGACGGAAAATATATAAGGCGACAACGAAACCGTGAGATCATTGGCCAAAAGGAATAGTGTAACCGACGGACAACAGTCAGTGGCTGTGTGTGCCGGATTAGCGACGAACAGAGCCATACATTTGCGAAGGCGTACCTACGACATGCATGTTATATATGTCCAACGAGATGATAGTACACCAGTAAACAAGACGCAGTTCGTCGGCAGTGCTGGTGTAAGCGAAGGCCTGGGTTGGCAAGTGACGTTTTCGGAATAAGAGGCAGACATGTGAATTGGCAGTGCTAGCAGGGTAACTTGTTTACAATGCCCCTTCTTAGCCAAGTAACCTTACAATTGGAAGTTGAACGAGCGGTATTAAGTAGTGAACCTGACGTGATCGACTACTTTTCGAACAGTGTGTCAGTGCTGCAGCACGGTTCTAGTATTAGGGTAAAAGTAGTTCGCCCAGAGATGAAATAACAACATCGTACCCGGCAGTGTTGTTTCCTTGTCAACAAGCTCCATATCTGTCCTGTCTGTCTGTCTGTCTGTATATATGTATGTATGTATGTCTGTCTGTCTGTCTGTCTATCACGTCCTATCTGCCTCGCTCGTTTGTTCATTCGAACCAGGTATTAGAGGCCAGTTGTTAGTGAGGTATCGTAGGTGGGCCTGCTGTTGTTACTGTTTTGGACGTTGCTGAGCTGCATTCGGCCAGCTGTATTTACAGCCAGTGACAGTCATGGCTGCTCTATTAAGAGTGCGCAGGTTCATCTGGTTAACTGGTCCCCGGCCTTTAATCTGATTAATTGTAGTGAAAGCCGTGGAACTTGTTTATCTTTCGATCTGACTAAGTATAGAGTGGTGACTGTATCCCATAAACATAACGCTCGTTTGTGTGGTTTATATCAGTAAAAAAACTGAGCCATGACCTCTAACTTATATTGGTTACGGTTTATTATTATTATTATTAAGGAACTGAAAAGAAAGGATTGTTGTTACTATAACTGAGTACGAAGTGTTTTAAGCTTTTACATTCAGTACTCGTATTCAAAATTCACACGCCATTGCTGCTATAACCGCTATAATAAAATGCAATATTTTGTACTGTTGCTATTATTGCAAGGAATGGTAATTGTTTGGTGGAGATTCGTACCACTTTTTTTCCAATCATTCATTTAACCATTTTTTTGAGGGAGTTTATTTTTGATTTCTTTTTAGGATCGATATATCAGTGTATAAATGTCAATGTTTGTGCAATATTTGTATCGTTGCTGTCGTCTGTTATCGTTAGCTATTACTTGCTCTTCGAATATCGCTATACATCTTTATCTGTCCGCCTATGATCTCCGCCTATGAATCCGTATTCGTCGTGGCCTACCAAGCGTGGCGTAGTAAATGCTCTATGGGGTTGATGGTGCTGTTGTGTGGTTGATGGTATTATGATGCTGTTGTGTGGTTGATGGTATTATGATGCTGCTGCTGGCTTGTATTGAAGCTAGTAGCATACAGGCCTCGTTGATTATGTCAGCGAAAACAAAAAGCCCCTAATGCTGCTGCGGCCGGCGTTTTCTGTCATTGTTGTTGTTCTGACGACGATGACGGTTGATATACGTTCCTTGACGATTGCAACTTCAACGACTCATATGTGTCGGATCGAAGAACGATGCTGTTTGTGCTGGCGATAATTATTAACATTAGCGCTAGTACAAGTATTTTACGCAATAAAGATCACCTCTGTCTGACAAAATCCCTGACGGCGATTCCGGTTGCAAAAGTCAAAGCAGTAACTGAAAACAGTATTGATTACTGGTCCAGTCTAGTTAAACTTTGCTAGAAGTTGCTCAATTGCAGGAACAGTAACATGGTCGATTGATGCTACTCTTACTGCCGTTCCAGTCGACATCGACTCCGCCGTCGTTGTCATTGTAGGCGGGAGATGACGTTACGCAGCAACAGCACTAGCCGCAGGCGCATGTCGCTGCTGTTGCCGTTTCGGGAACAGCGGACGTCTTCCGCTCTGAATCGGTTCTGCTGTCGGCCTGTGCGTTCTTTCGTTTGTTGGTTTGGCCGCGATGTTCGTGTTCGCTTTCAACGAGACCGTGCTGCTGACGATGACGATCGCTATTGTTGAGCTGGATCACCTCTTGTTCCGTCTCTCCTTCCTACCAGTCTCACTAAGTTGGTTCACTATCGTCTATATCATTAAAGACGACCAGATGCTTCCATCCACCTGCTTATTCGGTATAAGAATATAGCTTAGACCACTGCCGCTCTTTCACTTTATATATACATACATATATGATGCCGTTTAGAACGAGTTAAACCGTTTGATTCTCGTGATTTTTATGTTGTGAGCTCTATTAGTAGGTAAGAATGAGGCATGGCATGGGGTGCCGTCACGTGTTCTGTGCTCCTATTTATAAAAGCATTTGTCTTGGTGGAGGCTTTGGGGTGACCACCACCATTCCGTGGTTAGCTAATGCCGCCTCCTTACGGCGGTGAAGGCGGCAAGCGACTGTAGCTATAGGAGCTATCGAGTGCCGTGGTCACTGATCTGCTGGCACTGGTGCTCCATCGGCTTATTCACCACGAGCACCCCCACTGTGAGCTCCATTGGTGACCCTGCTGACTGCAGCAATGACCGTGGTGATGACGGTGCTCCACTTTCTCCTCGTTGTCGTCGTCGCCGACGACAAGGTAAGGTAATGGAACCAAATAGAATCACCATCACCTGAGAAGGGCTTAATAGGGTACCACAACGCCACGTGTATTTCCTTTTTTCGTGTATGTGTGGGGGTGTTAGTCTCTCAGTCGACCTCTCTATTTCCTCTGTGTATTGTCGGTTTATGTGAAACTACTGCTGCTACGGATATGAGCAGACACAGCGCGAGAAAAGCACTTCCTTGGGTGAAGTGATGACAAATGTGATCATACTGTTGTTACTTACGAGGAGAAGCTATGACAAAAAAATTGGCACAAAAATAAAATAAGCATATTTGTTATAAAACTTATGTAAATCTAGACTAATATGCTTTGTCGAAATTAGAAACCTGGTTACACTAAAGCGAATCTAAAGCGAACAGTCTCAAATACAAACGATTAAAATGTTGAGCAAAAACAACAAATAGCCCTTATTCCATCAAGTCGTAATCGATGGACCACGCTGCTCTATACTTGTATTTCTTGTACTTCTATATATATATATATATATAGCTCTGCCGTTTTTATAGATTATAGAAATTGTTGTGTTTCTACTGTAAGTAGAATTTTTTTACCTGTGTGTACTCTATCATAGTTAGTGTTCAATGAAAGGAAGCGCTGAGCATCGATCCTAAATGTGAGATCCTAAGAAGAGAGACAGAATTATTATAGCGTGTTCATAGCACAGAACTATCGAAGGTCAAGGATAAGATTAAAGGCTTCGACACTTCATAGATACACAAATACGTTATGCTACGTAGTGGACTGGGAAAAAAGGAAACTCATCTCAGGTTCCGCTACGGAAGGACAACGTAAATCTGAGTTGCGCACAGACAGACTCAGGAGAGAATATCAGAAAAAAAGAAGCTGTTTTAAGCTTTAAGTTAAAGCGGCATTATTCGTTTTAGTCGAAAAATTTTCATCATCAATAGAAAACCTATAAAGCTTCTTAGCTTTCCTTCAAATTAATTAGACCAATGATTAATTACAATGAGACCGTCCTAACGCTGCATCCAACATTACCATTATTTTTTGTTGAGAACAGCTTCTTATCAGTTGTTTCAGCTGCCTGGTTTGCCATTCGCTGCTTTATACTTTGTTATTTGACGCTGTCGCAGCTGGCGCCGTGACGACAGCGCGGCAGCGCGAGGGTATTATTGACTTGCTAGAATCGTTGCTGTCAGCGAACGCCGGGTGGTAAGGGAGACCTATTGTACCAACGATTCATTGGTGCAATTATTTCTTTCAGGCGCTTTCTTACCACAGCAATAACATCAAGTCGCTAATGGCCATTTTGGTGGAAGTTTGCCGCCATCAGAAAATGTCAGTTAATGATTAGGGCTTAGATCATTCGAAAATCGAAGAAGGCAACCAGCAATGTTGTCTTTTCATCGTGAAAGAGCAGAAGAAATCGGAGGGCACTTATAAAAATAAAAAGCATATGATACGGTGCGACTTAGGATTTATATGTAGTTGAGAAAATGAAATCTTTTGTCGCCTCATTGCGTAAAATACCAACAGCAGGTAGCACCTTCTATATTGTGTTTTTAACGCATTCCTATTAAACCTAAACAAAAAGCAAACTGGAGCGAAATATTTTATCATGACTGCATTTTTATATGGAAATTAGCCATATCTATCGAATCATTGTAAAATAATCTGTTATAACATCGTTTGTAAATTTGTACGCTTTTTAGATTTAAAGTTCGACAGTTGTTGGACTAATATTTGCTTTTTTTTGACCATATTAGCTAATAATTCAAGATAACTATATGTAAAGATACAAAAGCTAAATCATGGTTCGTGACCTGAGCGGACGTATTTTAAATTTCTTATTCTTCGAAGCTTCGTTGTTTCAAGCAAGCCAAATCATGCATTTGCTACTAGAGAACCATTTCCCATGAACTTAATCAAAATGTAAATACTTTATTAAGATATTATCAAAAGGTTGTAGTAGGATTCCTTCTTGCCTCGACTAAATCATATATTGCAACAAAAACTGACCTAGTATAGGTCAAGTACATGCATGTCTTACACAGAACTACTGACAAACCAAACATATGCAACTGTCGGTGTCAAAGCGTCTACCGGCCGTTCACAAATAAGACGTCAACGTGCTTTGTATGCTTACCTGGTAAGTGGCGGCTTGGCTTACGGCATCACTAGACTATCGCAATATTTGTGCAGTAAAATAATACCTATTTATATTTTCGTTCCGTGCAGAGACAAATTAGTGAGACTGACATCGACTGCAGCCAGGGATGTTATAATACATCGTACCTTGTGTCTTGCTTGCTGCCAGTTTGATGTTTATCTTTGCATATAACAACTGAAAATTTCCCAGCTGATTCTATAATTGAAATTCGAATTTCGCAGATCGTATGGGACTGCAGGTCACCACAGTTCGTATAGTTTGGAAAATACAAGTACGTCATTACTACTTTTGGTAGCAGCTAAAAGAGAATGCAGCCAAGAGACTAGTCAATTCGAGGATGGACAAACTGTCGCCAGCGTCAGCCAGTGCGCGTAGTAGGTCAAACTTCTGTGTCTGCCATACTATGCTGAGCCGCTTTCAACTTAACAATCCTAGACAACAGCAGCCAGATCTGGTGCATTGACGTTGCACCGAAGAATGAAATGGTAAAGGATGCAAATAGTCTGATGGTACCCATCGTAGAGTTGGGAGCCTTGAACTGATTGATGTTAAAAGAATACAATGGATAAATCTTCGTTTGAATAAGATCACGTTAAACTTGACAGGGGGACGATGTTCCTGAGTACGAATTTACTAACGAGCTCCTGTATTGACTTAACGGAACACTGCGCTATTACGGACCACGCGAGCCCAGGCAACTACTGTACTAAAGTAAAAGTACTGAAGCGCTTTTACTTCGTCCGTGAAATGTGACAGCTCTGTGAGTAGGGTGCCGAACGTGGCTTCCGAGCGTCTACCCCCATTCAAGGAGCCGTGCAATTCCAAGAACGACTGGTTGCAAAGAATGCCGAGGTGCATACGCGCAAGGCTCTACAAGTGGTTTCAGCAAAGGAAAGAGATTCGGTTTAAGCTAACATAACAAGCGCCACAGTGTTCAAAGAGCGGGACGAAAGTAGTATAAGTTATCGGATAACCTGGTTACACCAAACCTTGGCCTGCTCTCAAGTGGGTGTCATTGCAAAACTGGAGGTTTGGCATTTGTAAAGGACTAGCGATTGTCCTAGACCATATGTCGGGATACATAAGTAGTTATTAATAATAATTCTTAAGTACTCTATTTGTTATTGCCACGTGTGGACGAGGTATGAAGCGAATAAATAGCATTTTGCCGATAGTAGTATATAAGTCAAAAGGTGTAATAAAAAGCGATGTTACAGCGCCCAGCTCACACTTTGCATATCGGTTTTTATTGCATTCGCTAGAGTACTACAAACATAGCAATTGCCCTGCAAAAATTGTCTCTCAATTCGTTCTTACCACGGAACCCACGGAATGGGAGCCGAGTAGATTTTGTCTGCCACCTGCCTCTTTGTACCTCGGAACCTCGGAATCGAATTGTCTAATTCATTTTTCTTTTCCTTATTCTCTCTTACATTTTCAGCTTGTACGGAGGAAACGCCGCGGGGTAGGGCCGGCACCCCCGCGGAGAACGCTAACGCAGTGCTCGTGAGAGCGTGTCGAGTTTCGAGACATCAGGCGACATTTCACTTGTCACGAGCAAGCGGCGTCCCCTCGAATGCGGACGAACGACAAATCGCATTAGATCATATCATTAATTTTATATGGAGAGCAGTAGTTACATGTACAACATCAATGTCATAATTGAAATTTAGTATCGGAGATTGGCCGTGTTGGTAACGGTTGCCAAAATCATCCATCGAAAAGGTAGACGTAAAGCCACGTAAGGTATATCGACCTCGAATTCTTTCGGACTTCGCCGTCATCTCAGCAAAGCTATATGGTCCTCAAGCATCTTTAAACAGATCAAGGAGCTGGGACTACTAAAGAAGCTCGGCGAAAGCGCAGCATCGGAGTGCGTCGGAGGTGTGCGGTGGTGGCCCAGGCCGATAGGAGTGGTCCGGGATGCAGACAATCAAGTGTGTTGTGGTGGGCGATGGAGCTGTGGGAAAGACCTGTCTGCTCATATCATATACCACCAACAAATTTCCTTCAGAATATGTTCCAACTGTTTTCGACAACTATGCTGTCACTGTTATGATTGGTGGGGAACCATATACGTTAGGCCTGTTTGATACAGCCGGTAAGTATAACATATAAAGAATCCTTTGGTTTATTAATATTGGTAATAATGGCAGAGGCCGAGGGATCGCACGGTTTCGTCGAAACCTGATGGGTAAAAGCACATGTTAGCTAAATTGATCTGTTGGATAGAATCTCGCAAAATTTCTACATATCGCTGAACCCATTTACTGGCGATCTGTTCTCTTCTAGCAAAAACTGGCACAAAACGTCAATAGTGGTTATACTGATATGTTCACTAAAAAAGAAATGCTCCATGATAGATTAGTAGCAACGTGTTTGCGTAGGTATCCTAGGCAGTGGACAGAATCATCCTATTGGGGGCTAGCCATTTGATATAACGGCGGATCCTGACAAAAAGAGGATTTCATTTTGGTAGTTGTAGTCATCCTTAAGGTAATCCTAACTGCACATATATGGGTGTATAGGATGGGTATCGTGCGATGCCAGCTTCATTATGTAATTGTGAAGATATATTTAGTTAGCAAAAATTCAAATTCAAAGACTCATACAAGTAATTTCTACCCTGGGATACCCCTACTTGTCTTTATTTTTGTTCATAACTGCTCTGCGTAAGATCCAAGAAACGCGCCTGCTGATTATCTTACGCAAGATTATGACTCACTAGTAAAATTTGTTTCTCACAAGCTTTCGAATACTATCGTATGAACAAAATGGCTAGAGGCGCAACGATACACAGTTGCCAATATTCCATCACGAATTTTTTGTGCTGACCTTTCCCAAGTAGTTCACACAACGGTTTTTGTATGGTTCCATTTTAAACGAGGATCAGACCATTGACTAAGTAAATTCACACCTTAAGAAAGTTGTGACAATGTGTAATAAATGATAAAAGTCACCGCATTTAATAAACGATCTACATTCCGAAGTAGCTATCGGTTAGTGATGCACAGTAATCCTCACAGTTCTACTGTAAATACGCATATGACGATGCAAATTGCCACCTTAACGCCTTACTGGCATTTACTGATTAAGCTATGGCTAGCAACAAGCTGATAATGGGGTCTTTCATTCATACGAATTTTAGCAGCGAACAAATTCATTATATATTGACTGTTACCCTTAAGGACTTTTTGCTATTCTCGACCAATTTATTTATTCCTTCTTGTTGGAAACTTTCACATCTGGTGTTGTTTAGACTTTATTCACTTAAATATACTGCTACGGATTGAATTAATGTGTGACCGGGTTATTTTTTAAGTGGATTAATTAGTCAGTGAATCTGTCAGCGTGAGGTGTCGAGAATATGATGAATGCAAACGAATTTCCCATTCAGGATCCTGCAGGCCGATTTTAACTATTTTTGCAGCTACACACTGTTTTTGGGAAAAACGTCGCTCGTCTACCGGGCCTTTCATGCCTCGTTCATTCCATGGAATTGGGCTAAATATAAACTTTTGTTGACCATCTTGATCTTCTTGTCAAGCACTTTCAAAGATATAAAATTTCTCTAGCCTTTTGCGATTGAAATTTGACTAAAGTATGCACTTCCGCTACTTATTCTTTTCTCCGCTTTTTGTTGATGTGGAAACACCACTCCCCGTCATTCGTATACTATGTCGAAACCTGTCATCGTGGCTGCTCGTTGTCTGACGAACACAAAAATATTAAAAAGGTTTTACTGCGCTCTTTATTCAGATTATGAGGCTTCCGAACACCTAATTTTTAACTCACCCATAAGTTCAAAATGCCTGCCGACTGTCATATGACTACTGTTTGATTTCTTCGCTAATTCCTTAGTGGGCCATCTTCCTTCAACAATGCATTCAATAGGTCTTCATCAACTTCCAGTAGCCCACTGGAGTGTAATGCTTTTTTTTAACTCGACGCTATCATGAATAAATCTTGCAAACTACTATTAAGCAGTGCTCCTCGAATTAATAGAGTCCACAATGTACGCAGCACACGTATCATAGGCTACTTCGACAGCTTTTTGATGAAATGGGGCGCAATAAATAGATTATGGGTATAAAAAGGATATGTTGGTTTCATTAGAAATTATTGGAGCTTAAACTCTGCGTAAAATTCCATTCACTGAAGGCCGATTTTATAAAGAGACAGAAAAAGCATTTTTGATTGTACGCAGAAACAAAAACGTAAAAAGGAATGGGAATTTAAAGAAAAATCCCGCTTACTTCTTAAAGTTTATGGGTGTATTATTGTTAGAGTTAAGGCAAACAACAGTTATTACACATGTTCAGATATTATGAGACGAAACGAGCAGCTTGTTGTCGCGAAGAAATTCACCTAATTTGTTCAATAATTCCGTAATTAATTATAATAGCATATTCTTTCTCTCTAAAGACTTGATGTTGACTGATGTTACACATTACAGGTCAGGAGGATTACGACCGGCTCCGCCCTCTCTCGTATCCGCAAACAGATGTTTTTCTCGTTTGTTTTTCGGTAGTCAGTCCAAGTTCATACGAAAATGTGCGCGAAAAATGGGTCCCCGAAATCACGCACCATTGCGCCAAAACGCCTTTCCTGCTGGTAAGTAAATTAATTCAAATAGAGTTTACAAGGTGCAATTAATTTAAACTATCACATACCATATTGTTTATGCTTACTTTCATTTTTCGCGTGTCAGTCTTCGTGTGTCGGTGTATTATAATGGTGTTATCACTATTTAATTGAAATCTGACTCTGAAGCAAATATCTAGGTATTCGTATTAATTATGGAATTCTTGCTTCTTATACAAAATTACAGGTGGGCACGCAGATTGATCTACGGGACGACCAAGGCACGCTGGAGAAGTTAGCCAAAAATAAACAGAAGCCTGTGTGCGCTGAACACGGGGATAAACTAGCCAAGGACCTGCGCGCCGTCAAATATGTCGAGTGCTCAGCCCTTACCCAAGTATGCATCCATCGTATTACTTAGTTTTTATGGCCCATCCTTATTAGGCATATTAACAAGTATCTTTAAGATAGTTCGAGAAAGTTGTTTCTGTAACTATGCATACTCATTGTTCTACTTATTATGCAAATAATCACAAACGTCTTCGCTTTCTATTTGTAGCTATTTTTGAATGAACTTTACCATTTATCAGTGAGCTTCGATATATGATACATCACGTGGAAACAACCGTTAAGCACTTTTTCTAATCTTTACGCCTTGTTTTTCTTTGCCAATTTGCAGAAAGGGCTGAAGAATGTATTTGATGAAGCAATTTTGGCGGCACTTGAACCGCCAGAAACGAAGCCTAAACGAAAGTGCGTACTTCTTTGAATAAGACTTATAGATAGGAAGAGCCCTTCTACCCTCTCAGACACAGGGAACTAAGGACGAAAGGAAGACGTGTGTGAAGAATATCGTTCCGCCTCCACAATTTTCACGCCCTCATACATTCACCCAACTCCCCATTGCCCCGTTACGTCTGCTGTAACGAAAACATCCAGCCTCGCCATCCTTGCCTTCGGATGATGAGCACGTTAGCTGTTTGAAAGTACTAGCAACAACAGAAGCCAACATTCAATAGCTTACATGGCAAAACCAATTGCAAGCAACCAACGGCACACAGCCAACAAGTTAGATACGTTTGATTTCGGCCTTAACACATGACCTTTAAGACAAACATAATCGGTGTCTGGAACGTCATATTAAGTAACGCACACACACACACACATGAAGGACAGTTTGGCTGAAATGCTCTCGGTGGAGCGACTGTCACTTCAGTCCATCGAACTATTGCATATGTTTATCGATTACTTGAGTACTACACATGAAACAACGTCTCCATGTAACAACGCCATTCGCGTCGTTACATGGCGCGTTAACCCGTTAAACTGAGCAACAAGTGTGCTGTATCACGGTGCGATGATTTTTCGCGGCAAATAACTTACGTATGTATGACGTGTTATTACGTTATTGGCCGTGCGTAGAGCTGGCAGTAGACTATTACCAAACAAAAAAAATATATATATGCGTGTGTGTAGGATGGTGTGAGGCAGAAGTAAGATAATAACGAGTTAGTTGTTCCTTATTCGTATATAAAGCATGCTATAGAACATCTAGTTACTGCCAAAACAATACCCGAGGTCCTAAGGACGTACATCAGTACGCGTAATCGAAATTTTGGACGTGAAAGTAACCCACCGGCATATTCATCACATTTATATAGCTAGCAGGAATTACCAAATCAATAACAAAAAAGAATAACATGAAAAGGGAACCGTCGACAATAACATGCATAGAATCATAATTGCTATATTGAGAATATTTTTTTTTCATAAGAAGCTAAACAGCATCACGCAGTACTATTACCTAGTTCGAGTGCTTCAGTTGAATTCAGTTTTAGTGATAAGCCTTTGGGAATAACAAGTCAGTGGCGGAAATCGACTCGCCTACGGTTTCATGCGTTTATGGAAGAAAAGAGACGTTGTCTTATGTAAGTACCTATTGCTGTTCGCTAGTAGGTTAAAATGCTGATAGTAGAAGCAGTTTAAAAATGCCTAACACTGATTTGTTGAGACATACTGAAGTAAATATTTGCCGCCGAAATTAGTTGCCGTTATTAGTATTGTTTTTGGTTGTCGTCGACATAATAGCAAAGGTTCTGTTGAGAAAGGCTAATGGCTAAAGCTTTTAGCGCCAGAAAGTCACGAGCACTGGCTGGAACATTTTCTATTTATAAAATTATATTGTCTATCGATTAATAATAAGATTGGAAATAATGGACTGCGCCGCGGAATCTTACCTATTATAGAGATCCGCTATACTAGCATTGTTACTACTACTAATAATAATGATGCTAATGGTATCCTGAGCGTCAGCCTAACCAAAATTAAACCATATAAATAGTGAAGGGACATATATAAAGAGGCTAATTTTTTAAGTATAGTTAGTATCAAGTGTTGTACTCTGTTGACACTGTTGAGTGGTATCATGTTCTAGTTACACAGATAATTATGATGATTATTATATGATTGACGACGATGGCGACGATAATAATAACATCTATCGTTGCTGATAGCTGTCTATGATATTTGGTTAGGCAACAAAAATCGGAAATTATGGTATATGCAGCACGTTGTATTACGATTATTACCATTAATAAGAATAATTAGGTAGTATTAGGTTCTTATTATCATTATGACTTTTTTAATGAGTGACCGCTGGGGGTAGTCGTAAAATAAAAAAAAAAACATAAAACTCAGCCCTTAGTCATCAGATACCATACAAAAAATATTTATTATTGATTGCCAAATCGTAATTTTACGAATTTCGCTTGAACGACGCCTTTTTGAACTGACGACAAGAGATGAACAGCACCACCATCTACAACAATAATCAACATGGTAGGACATGAACTCCTTGTTCTATTACCTTGCGATAAATAACATACGGAGCTTGCTCGTTGACATTTGCATCGATAGAGGCTTTCTGGTATACAGACACACTTATTATGAATTCATGCTAGCGGTAAAACGAAACCTTCGAGTTGTAATATTTTCGAATTTAATATAACGTTCCCCTAATCATTTAGTAGTTTCAAATTATTTAGAGGGCTTGTAAAGGATCTTTCGATGGATGTAACATCAAGAACAAGAGGCATGATTAAGTTTTCGATAGCAATAAGTCAATCATTATTATTATCAAATAGGAACCGTGTGAAGCGCTTGAGTAGAAATTCCTGCAGACAGCAGATGCTGCTAAACTAGAATAAAAGGCAGAAGCCAGTAGAAGCCGATGAAACTCAGTTACAAAAAAAGTTGCGAGATTAAATCAGAGTTGAGAATGAAACATTTGGATGGATGGGTCTGCCGCCTTTTCCTATGGTCACTGGCACCAGAACATAGTACATACAACTATTTGTGCATAGTATCGATTGACTGAATGAGGGGAAACTTAAATGGGATGTAAGCAGAGCTTTTTTTGTCTGAAGCTAAAACGAAGAACGAGAGCCACTGTTTGATTATTGGAAGGCTGAACATAAATTACCTAGTCGGCTGAGCGTCAACAGTAACAAATAAGAACACAAATTATAAAGTCCACGGTCTCCCAATTAGATCCCAACCAGCAGAGACACCTGAGTTTATAAGCACGAATGGCATAAGAACAATATACAAATAGTGGGTACGGCGAATGTGAGTGAATAGAATAAAGAAGTTTCAAAACGGAAATAATTATAAGCAACTAATTAATTAAAGAGTCTTTTAATAAATAAAAGTGTTTCCTATTTGCATGATGCATGTCGTGTCTCATCCACAAAAATGTTAAGTCGTACTGTGAAGTGGAATTCTTCTATCAAATGGATTCGGTTACTTTTAATAGGAAATTAGGGAACAGTTTAGCTACCTGGATACGGTGAGTGCCAGAGCAATCCACTCAACAGACAGGCAGATACGAGTGTACGTTATTTCCGTACTAGTACACCGTGTATGACTCTCGCGTACCTCTTTATAACATTATGATTAATAATAAAATAAATAATTATAAATACATTACTTACGTTACGTCAAACTTCAAAGAGGAAAAAAATGTAGTGTGCAAATCTCTGTCGCTCGGCACCATCGGCTATAAAAACGCGTCTCGAGTTCAACGTTCTGTACCTAAGCATTCCTTCAGACAGATGGCTTTTCCAACATTAAGCAATGTGTATTTATCCTTGGCTTCGAATTCGGACCACTACGTGCCCTCAGATCTAACAGGCAAACTCTTTACACCGCACTATCATGAGGGTACCGTTGGCAGCACTGCTACTACCATTTGTACTTGATAATAACGACAGACTGTAACAGCGCTAACAGTAGTTGTACGCTAGCAAAGAATAACTTTAACAGCAGCAGAGAGACAGAACAAATGTAGTAATAACCTAATATATATATATATATGTGTGTGCGTGTGCGTGTGTGTTTGTGTGCGAAAAAAAACAACGCGGGCAGGAGAGTACCCAGCAGGTAAAGAATGCTTGTATGATGTCGACGAACTGAAAAAGGATTAACAGTAATGCGACTGATCCTGATTACGAATAATGGATTGAACTAGATGATCTAGGAGAATGTGTAATAGCGAAAAATATGTAAACGCAAGACAGGAGAAGTATACAGATGGGCGAAGTGCGAGGGACGTCGGCGCCGACAAGTGGGGGGTCACAGCAGATGCCAACATGGGAAAATCGGGTGAGAACGAAAACATTGCCATTTTCACGAACGGCCAGCGTGTCATGAAAAAAGGCCAATAGGGACCTAAATAGAGTTGATAAGATATAGAAAACCGAACAGCTGCCTAGTAAATGCTTAGAGAGACTTTAACGGCAGTAAAATGGGCAAAGACAGAACTAGTGGAAAAGAGACCGGTAAGAGGGATACAACAAGAGGGGTGCAGCAAATAGGGGCAGGATGGGGACACAAATAGATGCGGGAGGTGGATGGTGCCCCATTTGACAGAGACACAAAAACGAAAACAAGCGAAACAGTATGACACTATGCTAAATCACGACGAGCAGTAAACGAAGACCGAAGAAAGTTGAAAAGAACGGAACAAAGATAAATGTATGTGTATTGTTATTAGAATTTTATGGTAAAAACAAGGTGCGATTCAAAGAATGTGGATGACCGAGAGAAGAGCACTGGAATGATGAAAAAGTGATGGTAACAAAATGATGAAAATCACCTTATGATAATAATTATCTTAATAATGAAGATGATGATGAAAAGAGGAAATGAAGCATGGGGTAACAGAGCATAGTACTTTACCCCAAAATGATGATGACGACGTTCGAAAAAGATCAAGGTAATGACATTGATTAAATAAAGATATCGACAATAACGATAATAATAATAATCTAAGACACAATGATGGAATGTCCTCTTTTTATAAGTGATTCAAGTAATGGAGTATAGGAGATGAAAGATAATGCTGATAATAATAAACATTTAAGTACAGCGAAGAAACGAAAGGAACGGGGCCACATGAGAAAAAGAAGACAAAAATCAGAGAATGGCGAAAACTTGACAGTAATAGAACGACAAAATTAAAGACCGT